>NW_027202292.1:52500-297599 GCF_024711535.1 Dipodomys merriami | reverse complement strand
ATGAAGGAGTGGGCTAGTAAAGGACAGCATTTCTGGTGGAAAACCCCATACTTTCTGGCATGTGGTAACATGGAAGGATTTCTGGCAGAGCAGGAGGGGGCAGCAATGGACGAATGAGCCTTGTCAGGACAGGGCGTTGAGGATCCAAAGGACTAGTTAGGGTGGGGTTTTCGGTGAGGCCAGCCAAGACTTGGAGAGATGGAGTAAGATTGAGTGGGGACTTCAGTGTTAGGAGGCAGGATATCTAAGGAGTAAGCCTATTGTGGGCAGGGTTTCCAGTAGGGCAAGACAAACCTTCAAAGAAGGGGATAGGGATGGACAGGTGCTTCCAGTCAAGCCTGGTAAGCCTTCCAGAAGGAGGCCAACTGGTGGAATGGTTTCCAGTGGAACAATGTGGCCTTCCAGAATGAGCAAGGATGGTGGGATTTTATGGTGGAGAAGGGCAGGGTTTGGAGCCATGAGGCTAGTTGGAGGTGGGGCTTTCAGAAGGTGGTAAGGCTACAAGGGTTTAGGATAATTATATGCAGGGTATCCTGTGGAGTGGAGTGTGGATTCCAGAGAGAACCCCAACTAGGGGTTGCATGAGGAGCTCAGCTGAGGGTTGGATTATTGGAGGAGAATGGCAGGACTTACAGAGAATAGATGGAAAGGTAGGGAGGTATCTGGTGAAGTACTCGGGCTTTCCAAGGATGAGGTTGGCTGTGCCAGTAGCTTCTAGTGAAACAAAGCAGGGCTTCAAGGGCAAATATATGGTGGCAGATGGATTTTGATGTAGCAGGACAGGGCTTCATGGGAGGAGTGTAGTTCAGGGAAGGGCTTCGAAAGGGTTGTCTGGGCTGTAGGAGTAGGCTAGTTATGGGGTGGGGGAAGGGCAAAGGGGAGAAATGTTCCCTGGAGCCTCTAAGGAGCTTGAGGGAGAAGGCTGGTTGAGGGTAGGCTTAAAGGGAAGGGTGGGTTTGGAGGGACTAGGTTAGGTAGGGGCAGGGCATCCAGAGAATAAGGGTGGGGATTCAAGGGAGGAGCCGGATGGAAGTGAAGTTCTGGGTAGAACAAGTTGGGTATTGAGGGAGGAGATATGTTTCTTTGGGGCAGAGAAAAGAGTAGATGGAGTGGAAGAGGGATTTCCAAGTAGCAGACCAGGGATTTGAGGAAGGAGGCTGGTTGCAAACAGAGCTTTGAAAGTTTATAGCAGGGCTACTACGGTGTAGGTTAATTGAGGGTGGGATTTCAGGTGTAGCAGGACAGGATTTCAAAAGAGGGGCTGAATGGAAGTGGGTCAAGTTGAGCTTGTGAGAGGGGATAGGATAGAGGCAGGAGTTCAAGGGGGAAGGGAGAGGCTATAAAAAAACAGCAACTACTAATAAAAATAATGCAAGAACACGATTTTCAGCCAGTGTAGAATTAATTCTATTTCTGTATGTATGAGAGATACTGGATAAGCTAACCAAGTAATTCTTCCTACTGAAATTTTTCTTTATTCTAATTGAGTGAGAATAAAACAACAGGCCACGTCAGGCTCATAGGCACACAATAGACTGACACATGAATCACTGGATTTGATTACCCAGCAACTCCTTTAAGGAACACAAAAATTTTAAACTCTCTCCATTAGTCATAATGGACACTCTATTGACTTAAAATTGTGAATAAATAGAAATTTTCCTCTGAACATTTTAGAAATTTTAATCTAAACAAAGTAATAGTAATTCTTTAACTTTATACTTCTATATTGGAACATATACTAACACTAAATAATTAGGAAAATATAATAAAATTATACAGATAATGTTCATTCTTGCAACATCAATTTTAATCTAAAATAATTTAAAACCAGAAAATTGTTTGCCATATAGTGAGATTGCAGTATGTTTTCCTTTTGTGATCAAAATGGTGATTTAAGCAATATGCCTTTATCATTGGATGCATTGATGGTTAAAAGATATCCAAGAATGTGAAGTACCCTAAAAAAATACCCTGAAGAAACTCACAGGGTACTGTGAGTTGATGTTGAAATAAAATTAATTACTGCATACAGTAGGAATAAATATTAAATAGGCACAGAAATATTTTCTACAATAAACGGCTACATTGAAAAATAAACAATGAAAAGGAAGCAGGCAGTCAGACCATCAAGTTAACATTATCTAATGAATAACATTTATTGAGACTTGTTTGCAATCTGCTTGACCTAAATTCTTCCCTGAAGCCAAATAACAAGAAAAAAACCATGGAAATACAGTATTTTCAAGGCATTATTAGACTTTAGAGAGTGAATTCAATTAATATATTGCTAGAAAATAAAGACAGATGTCCAAGATAAACAGCAAAGGAAATATTCCCAATCTATGGCTCTTTGCTGTGAGAGGGATACAGGCCAAGGCGTGAATGGACTGAAGAACAGGAGTGCATTCTAGTAGTTCCCAAGATGCAATTATGAATGTAACATGGGAGAAAATCAACATAATTGTCACATGAATTTATCACTGGAGAGTACAGAGAAGTACAGTGAAAATCCCAGGAGAATTATAAAATACAATCTTACATATTTGTCAGAACAGTAAATTCAAATGTTTTCAGAAAAGTGTCTGGCATTGTGTCCTAAAACACTTGGAAAGACTACAGGAAACTACCGGGCACTCACATGATGCCAAGAAATGATTAACTTATAATTTACAAGACATTGAATAATCATAAAAGTCTTGTTTCAGTAGTGCAAAATTAAGCCTTAATACACTCTGTTCTGAAACAACACATTATAAAACCAAATCAAGAACAATCAAATTATATATGTGACTCAACTGTTTCCAACAATAGAATTCAAAAATTCAAATTACATACTGTATCTGTAAACTGATAAAAATCATACAGGATGACAAACATAATTAATCTTTCAACACTGCATATTTTATGTGAATAGTCCTGATGATAAATGATTTGTTTTCCTTACAGATTTTGGATGAACACAACAACAACAATACAAAACCAAAAACCACTTGGCAATAGATCTGGATACCAGTGGCTCATCCCTATTCCTAAATGCCCAGGAGGCTGAGATTGGAGGATCATGGCTCACAGGTTGCTGGGGTAGCCAAATCCATGAGACATTGATGTTCCATTGATCAGTCAAAGGCCTAGTGGAACATTGGCTCACATGGTATAGCATCAGGCATGAGTGTAAACACCAAGAGTTCAAGGCTCAAGTCAAATCTCATTACTACACCCCACACACACAGTCACAACCTACACACAAACACACACACAAAGGGGAAGATACAGGAACAGGGAGAGAAAGGGAATCTTAAGAGTTTAAAAAGTGAAGCCTATCCTAGAAAAAAAAATCCTTTCCAAAAATATACAACTGTAAGATTACTTGTGAGGGATTCTAGAGCTGAGCAGTGAGATCTGGAAAGAGATAAAAGATTAGAAAGCCATCTTAAACAAGACTCAGAAGGCTGAGATATGTACCCTGGAAAAGTCAAATCATCAAGGCAAGATAGTGCTATAAGTTACTACCTTAAGTGTGTTTAAGATACAGCTGTTAGGACACTAAAATAGTAAGATCTTGGAGATGAGACAAGATATTTTATGGCTAAAATATGTATTCCTCCCTTCTGCTCCCTAACAGTAAGAGAGTTAATTGTCACTATTTATACAAAGTATACCTCATGTTAGTGGTTGTAACCACAAGATAGATTGATGACCTAGTTTGTGCAAATAACTTTAGTCACATCCCTATATTAAGTTGGATAAAAAGTTTGTTAAGCAGGACCACCAAAAACTGGTGGTGAGCCTTTGGGTACCCTGGTGTCCCTCTTTCCTTTCCCTCTCTGTAATTTCTCAGTTCATTGGCCAGGTATCCCTTCATCTCTGCTGTTCCAGAGTTGTGGACAGAACTGATATTCTGAGCTCCTCAATAGAAACTGTAGAAACACACTTTATCAAAGAAGATACACAAACATATATGAGCACCTGGCAAGATACCAATCATCAGCAGTCATCCTGTGAGTCCTTAGTGAAGAAGTGGAGTTCCATTATGGTGGTCATAATGGCTAAGTGTAAAAAGTATGTAATAAAACCTTTGGAAGGTTCTTTTTCTCTTTTTTCTCTGTAGTCCCAGATGGCCTGGAACTTTCCAGCCTTGTCTCAGCCACAGAAGTGATGGGAGTTTGAATATGTGCTGCCATGCCTGGCATTTAGGAAGTTCACAACAAAGCAATACCAAAGTACATGAAAGCAATTTTGTAAATGATGTACATTTGCTTCCTCAATTGTAAAATAAAGCAATACGAAAGTGCATGAAAAGTTTTTTTTTCTTTTTTTTTTTTTGTCGGTCGTGGGGCTTGAACTCTGGGCCTGGGCGCTGTCCCTCAGCTCTTCTGCTCAAGGCGAGCGCTCTACCACTTGAGCTACTGTGCCACTTCCAGCATGAAAAGTTTTGTAAGTGATATGTATTTACTTCCTCAATTGTAAAATTAAACAAATATATGTCAAAATATCACATTATTAACATTATTTATATATATGTATGTATATATATATATATATATATATATATATATATATATATATATATATGCAGTTCATCAGGCATCACTATACCTCAACAGATCAAATGCAAAGTCAAATTTCTACTTCTTTCTAGGAGAAGCAGAAAAGGTCAAAATCTATGGATATATGACCATATAAGATGATATTAAGTAACTGCTTAAATAGGGATATAGGTTGACCTTTTGTAACAATGAGATGTATAAGACACTCCATTGAAAATGAACTTTAAAACTGGTGAGGGGGAGGGAGGGAGTAGCTGTGGAGGTGGGAGGGAAGGGATCGTAGGGGAAAAAACAAAAGACGAGGCAACAATGCTCCATAGGAAATGTACTCATTACCCTGGTCATTTAACTGTGACCCCTCTGTACAGTATTTTTACAATAAAAATGTACAAAAATTCTACTTTAAAATCTAACATCTAAGGCAGTGTCTGGAATACAAGGAGATAAAATAAATCTACAGGAGGGATATCTTTAACACTGTGACAATGAGACGTGAAAGCTGGATTTTAAATCAGGGTTTGACAAGATCAAATGTCCACTAAATATGTGATTACAGCTACAGAGCTGACCATGATCGTAAGAATGGAGGTATAACTGAAAGTCAGCTAAGGCTGCTACAGCATTGTATGTAGACATAATGTGACCTCTCCAATAATTGTAAAGCACAAAATAGAAGTTAAGTCAGTAAAATACATGGGAGGGTTTTCCCACTGAGAAAAATTGCAGTGGGTGATCATTGCTCTTTGGTTGAGAGTATACAGTCCATCTCATTTTACTTTAAGCTAAAGTATATTTCTGATATGAACACAATTGTAATATATCAGTGTTTCATGAGTGCAGACTAGTGTAGGTGCATGTTACTCTAATATATATAAAGGCTCTACCTTCACACTCCATTCTATGTTGTTAAGTTTGCATGGAGAAATGTTCATAACTAGGAAATTTAGACTCTTGTGAATCTGATTCAGGCAACTGAAATAAGACATTTGGGTCATCCACTCCAATTATTTGGTTTGTGACTATGAAATAAATACCATTATTTAAAATGCACATGAATTTTTGAAAATTCATGCAATACCATATGGCAAACATACAAAAGATACAATTACTCATCTTCTTATATGAGCTGAAGGGAAGTTATTCCTGACATGCACTCGTTTTTTTAAAGAAATACATTTAATAATGTCTACCCTTTTTATATTACTTTTTCAAAATGTAAATATACATACTTGAGAAAAGATTCTGTGCTTTTTATTAAATACTTCATTATATCTATAGCTCTATCTATCTATCTATCTATCTATCTATCTATCTATCTATCTATCTATCTATCTATCTATCTATCTATCTATCTAATCTATTTATCTATCTAAAGAACTAGGCAGGCAAAGCCAACCAAATTTCCCAAATACTTGAGACTGACCAGTTGCAGACCTAGAATTCAAATCCAGTTTTCCATCATGCTTATCTGAGGATGTTCTGTGAATGTCACATTACCTTTTAAGAGATAAGGAACAGAAGAATCTACATTATTTTTCTAATTATAGCTATAATGGCAATGAAATTGCTACAGAAGGAAAATATTTTATAAATGAAAAAGGTATTGGGTACAAATTTGTTAGTAATCAAATCAAGATTGGTTAATTTTCTAAAGAAATTCCTGAATGACCATCATTCAAGCTTCCACTGTTTATGCTGCCTGGAGTAAATGCTTTAGGAGAACAACTCCATGCCAATGACACCAGTGCATATGAAGAAAACATGCTTTTAACATTCAGCATCTTGAATGCAAAAGATATAATTATACAAATATAATCTAAAAGGAAAAATTTTTGTGACTGTTACTTCCTCATTATACCAAAGAAAACTTACTCCCTTTTCTAAAACATATATCTATTACTATAATTACTATTAATAATGTAGGAATAATATATTATAATATCATTAATGTTATGTAATCTATAAGTAATATATGTATAATATGTTTATAATAATTGATACTACTATAGTAACTACAATTAATACCTGTACAAAACTGAATTTTGTGTTATATATACTATGAATGGCATAAGAAATGAGAACTCTAATATACACCACATGCTTTAGTCACATAATTTATTGTTTTGCATGAATACGGAGGGTTGAAATAGGACCCAGGTGCTGTCCCTGAACCATATTACTCAGGGCTTGTACTCTACCACTTGATCCACACATCAATCTCCTACTTTTTTTTTGGAGGCTAATTGGTAATATGAGTTTCACAATTTTTTTTCTGTCTGGGCTGGCTTCAAACAGCTATCCTCAGATCTCAGCCTCCTGAGCAGCTGGGATTTCAGACATGAGCCTTGTTACATATTTTTTAATTCCATGCATGGCAAGTTGTTAGGTCATTATATTTGTGTGTTCAAATATATTATGGTGGTTCATTTCTAAACTGATTCAGAATGAACAACCACTTATTGGGAAAGACTATATGTTGCAATTGAAATTGTAAATACACTTATCTCACCATCAATTTTCAAAGATAATGTTAAATATTTCCAATTCCTGGAACTAAAACATTAAATAAGCATCCCTTCCTTAACTGTCTCATTTTCAATAGTATAAAACCTACTCTATAAACATCTATATTCAAGAAAGCAAGCCTCTCTAACCACATATTCACCTTCAGTTATCCTCCTCATCTCTATATGGCCTTTTACAATGGATGTCCTCTAACATTGACTACACATCCACCAGAGTCAGCCTACCACATCCAACACTTTGTAAAACTTCCTAGATAAAGTTGTTTGCCCCATCCTCATCAGCCTTTCTGCAGCCTCAGTGGAGAGCTTGTTCTCCTGCTTTACCTGTAGACTATATCCTGTTATATTTCCTAGCAAAGAAATAATAGCTAGCAGGCCTGAGCCTTGGTATATTCAGAGGTTCATTGGTATTCAATGTTTCCTTTTCCATTTCCTTTCCTTCCTTGGTAAGTGAGTTGGAATAACAGAACAAATCAATTTGAAAAGCAGTGTGTTTTAGTGTAAATGAAAAGATACTTGTACATCTCATTGTTGCAATGGGTCCACCTGTATCCCTAGTTAAACGATTTGTTTTTGCCCTTCCTTTCCACCAATTATACCAACATCAAATACAGTGAAAGCAGGGGTTATACCGTGGGTACGATATTTTCACAATAAAAAATAAAATTTTTAAAAAAGAAAAGAAAAAATACTGATTTGAAAATACTACAAGTGTTTGTTCTTTACATTTATATTTCAATTCAAATATAATAGGACTGCTGCTAGTGGTTCATGCCTTTAAACCTAGCTATTTAAGAGCCTGAAAGATGAGGATCATAGTTCCAAGCTAGACCAAGTAGAATAGACCATGAGGCTCTTATCTCCAACTAAGAACCAAAAAGCTAAAAGTGGAGCTGTGGCTCAATTGGAATAGTGCCAGCCTTGAACAAAAAAGAAAAAAGAAAGCACATAGCCCTTGAGTTTAAGTCCTATTACGAGCACACATACACCATACATACACACACATATATATACATATATATGTATACAGACATATTTAATCTACTATGTATAAATTATATGCATACATATGTATATATAGTTATATAATAAAATATTACAAAGTGTCAAATATATACAAGCAAATGTTTGATCTTTCTCTTCGAAACAGATTCATATAGAGTTATAGAAGTCCTGCTCAGAGCAATGCATAGTCCCTATTAAAGGAGCAAAGCCAGAGAGAGATGTCTTGGCCTGTGAGCCATGGTAAATCACAGCAAACAAACACCAAGAGATTCACTAGTACAAGGAAGGCCATCTGTTTATGGGACCACCAAATAATCAGTACTTGGCTTTTCAATTTGAGATCAAGAAAACAAACAAAAATATTTGCCTACAATGGATTATAAATGGTAAACATTGGTCCTTTTTTAGCCTAAAAGCTACCACAAATGGAGGACAGGTTTATTATCACAAGATCCAGATGGTTCTTTACCAGGGCTGGGCCATACAGAAAAATCTCGAAAAGGCCTGTTTAAAATTTCATTGTGTGTAAGTACAATTGGGTTTTTTTTTTTTGATCTACTCATTTAATGTGGGGAAGCTGGGCTGTTTCCATATTTTGGCCACTGTGAATAGCTCTGCAATGAACATAGGTGTGCAGGTGTCTTTTGGATCTAGAGCAAATCATGTTAAGTAAGGTAAGTCAACACACAGTTGCATGTTCTCTCTGATATGCTGAAGTTAGACCTAAAATGTACTGGAATATGACAAATTATACAGGATTCTAGAGACGCACATACAGGGAGAACAAAAGACACTACTCTTAGGAGAGAAACTCAAAGGCACAATGCATAAGTGCCTTTCCATATTTATGTAAAATAATATACATAATGAAACAAACTCTAAGACTTGGAAAAAAAGGATTTTTTGTTTTTAATTATGGATGATTCTATATTCTTTATCTTATGTATGGTGGATTCAAGTGTACAACTTCGTAAGTGTTGGGGGAGGGTACAAAATTCAAGAGAAAAGGGGTGAAAAGTGCAGCCATAGAACTCACTGGACACGGATGAACGTGAACTATACAATTCACAGATGGAGATGAGAGGGAGGGCCTGGGAGAGAAAAAGGAAACAGAAGACACTGTATGAAAGGCAATGTTCTGGGGCTGGGAAGGTGGCTCAGTGGTAGAGTGCTTGCATTGTATGCATGAAGACCTGTGTTTGATTCCTCAGCAACACATAAGCAAAAAGAAAGAAGCCAGAAGTTGCGCTGTGGCTCAAGTGGTAGACTGTTAGCCTTGAGCTGAAGAGCTGAAGGACAGTGCCCAGGACCAGAGTTCAAGCCCCACAACCGGACCCCCCAAAAAAAACAAGAAAGAAAAAAGATAAGCAATGTTCTCATTACCTGATTCAGGTAATTGTAACCCCTCTGTACATCACCTCTAAAAGAATAATAAAGCAAATTAACAATAATAAAAATCTCTACATTCCACTCAGCTGAGTCAATCCAAATTATAAGAATCTTTCAGCAAACTTACTTTCTCATCTTTACCACCTCCTCCATCCTGTAGATTTAAATGGTAAATAAATGGCAAAAAATGAAATAGCTTTATTGGCTCTTTTGGAAAAAAGAATTAAATCAACTATCTAATATCTATTTGGCTGATTATTAAATAGTTGAGTGATGGTCTGCTAAGAGGCAGACCATCATCCTAATGGAGCTGTTATCCTGGGATTTCTTCTAAAGCCAGATGTGCCCTGAATGAGGAATTTATTTATAATAAAATTTCTAAGGAATTCACTTATAACTGAAAAAAAATATTTCAGTGGTCAATCGTGAGTGTCTATTTGCTTTTCATATGACTAGCACTCAGACTTCCTCTACAGATAGGAATTTATTTTAAAAAGATCTACCCAGAAAAGAAACTGAGTAAAGGGGAGGGGAAATATGGTATACAGGATCTCCTGGAGAATTGAAGGCAATTGAAAAGCAGTGTTGATACATGTGAGTCTTATTTCTAAGACAAGTCACTAGTGATGGTCAGGCCATGAAGTCTGATCACATGACTTGAACCTCATTCCAACACCCTCAAGACAAACCTTAGGACATGATTTCACTGTGCTCTTCCTCCTGAGAGCCTCATCTCCCCGTGCTCTGGCTATGCTGGCCTCCTCATCCCACCACACAGAATCTTGGGGCTGAGAATCTTTCTTCTCTCTACACTTTTTGAACTGATTCTTTTTCCTCAGGTGCCTCTTGTATGACCCAAGACACGTTTTCAGAACGTCTCTACCAGGTTCACTGATTTTGTTCTGAGAGATACTCTTTACATCCAGTAGGCTGGACTTTGAAGCTATCCTTGACAAGAAAGGCTGTGAGACTCTTATTTCCATGGAATCATTAAAAAAAAAACTGGGTGTGGAGCTGTAGCTGAAGTGATGGAACATTAGCCTTAAGAAAAACAAAAACCAAAGCAAAACAAATATTCTCAGGGAAGAATCAAATGTGGAAATCTGGGGCTGGTGGCTCATGTCTGTAACCCTAGCTACTCAGGAGGCTGAGATCTGAGTATTGGTGTTCAAAATCAGCCTGCACAGGAAAGTCTAATGAATCACCAAAATAGCTGGAAGTGGAGTTGTGGCTCAAGTTGTAGATCACTAGCCATGAGCAAAAGAGCTCAGGGACAGTGCCCAGGTCTAAAGTTCAAGCCCCAAGACCAAACAAAAAGCTGGAAGCGGTGCTGTTGCTCAAGTGGTAAAGTGCTAAGCAAAAAAGCACAGGGATAACACCTAAACTCTGAGTTCAAACCCCAGAAGTGGCAAGGAAGGAAGGAATGATGGAAGGAGGAATGGAAGGAAGGGAGGGAGGGAGGGAGGAAGGAAGGAAGGAAGGAAGGAAGGAAGGAAGGAAGGAAGGAAGGAAGGAAGGAAGGAAGGAAGCAAGGAAGGACCTTACACAATATCACTGGGGAAATTCTATAATCCATGTGTGGTGACTAATGCTAGGTTAACTTGACCAGGCCTTGGAGAATGCAAATACTTGCTCAAGCATTCTGTTATCCAGGTTTCTTGATGAGATTAACACTCTGTAGACTCTCCAAAGCAGATTTTGCTCCCTAGGCAGGATAAGCCTCGTCCAATCAGGTAAAAGCACAGACTGAACAGAAGCAGCAAGCCTCCCCCAGACACATGCTCCTCCCCCGGACCACCTGCTTCCGCTGTAGCATGGAGCTCAGCAACCTATAAGCCAGGATAGGAACAAGGCTCTTCTGTGCCTCAGGTCTGGCATATACCCGGACCAGTGCACTGACTACAGACTTGAGGGGGTGAGGATAGAGAGGGACACTTGCATATTGTTTCTTTCTTTCTCTGTCTCTCTCTCTGTCTCTCTCTCTGTCTCTGTCTCTCTCTCTCTCTTTCTCTCTCTCTCTCTCTCACATACACACAGACACACACAGACACACACACATACACACACACATACAGTGGTTGTACACTGGTGGGGAAGGGCCTGGGAACCTCTAGGGAGAACTTACTCTTAAAGGAGGTGTGATCAGATGACCTGCTTGGCCTGTGATCAAAAGCCTCATCCTGGGATGGGAAGTATCAAGCATCAGTAGACTGAAAGCAAATGGTGAAGTTAGGGCTCTCCAGAGATGGCATCTTGTTTCCCTGTAAACCGAAGTGATGATTCCATTTGTGTCCTCTCAGCTCAGATGATCTTCTTTTTAATTTCCCCCTGAACACAAGACAGAATTAATTTGCATGTTCAATTCACCCATAGACATGGTGTAATTTGATCTTGGCGAAGCCAGCCTGTGCTGAATGATCTCAGTAAGTGAGGAATTCTCAGCTTCCATATGGATCCAAGGAGCTACCATGCTCAGGAGTGCAGAGAATGTGCTCACCTGGGACAAGGCAGAGCATAGACCATTCAAACACATGGCGGCCATCCTCTCTCAGGCAAAGACAGATGAATCCGTCTACCCACCCTGAGTGATCATAGTAGACATGAGCCTCCATGCCTCTCATCTCCTGCCCTTTCTACAGCCTTCCAATCACTAACTTTGTTCAGAAACCCATGCACTATTATATACAATGTTGTTAGGCAACTCACTTTTTTTTCTAATCACTGCATAACTGGGATATTTTCTCATGTGATTAAGTACTTCATTATTTGGTGGATTTGAATCACTCAGACTGAAATATCATAACACAATGAGAGTTTCCTTTTATTGAAAAGGGAAAGAATTCCTCCATGTCTGTTATCCTATTTAAAACAAAAACAAAAACAAAAACACCACGATGGATGTTCTTGAGCCATACTCTTTCTCCACGGATTTCCTGAGTTAAATAATTAGAGGCAATATCACTTCTGGATCAAAGGAAGTGTCTATATGGAAGAATTTTGGAATACATGTGTACAGTTCTTAGAGATATCCTCATAGGCACATATCTTGGGGAGAGCATGTTTCTCTGATAGTGGGTGAGATGGATTCAGAAATACTTTGGGTTCCATAAGACCATGGACAAAAGCTAAGCTTACAGCTCAGCAGTATTTATTAGCAATCTCATAGGCCTTAGTGGCAGCATGCCCTTGAAATATATGTGGCGTCTCCCTGGTCAAAGTTGTAGACTCTATCACTTTTTGGTTTAGTCCCCCTGAATACTGTTAAAGACATTAACAAGGAACCGCTGGGCTGCTTGTGAAAGAGCCCTGAAGAAACCAAGGCTCTAGACACTTGAAAGCACTGGCCAGTAGGGGGCAGTGGAGAGCCACAGACAGCTGTCAGGATGCCTGTAACAAGGTTGTTATATTTGAAACTTTCTTTCTTTCTTTCTTTCTTTCTTTCTTTCTTTCTTTCTTTCTTTCTTTCTTTCTTTCTTTCTTTCTTTCTTTCTTTCTTTCTTTCTTCCTTTCTTTCTTTCTTCCCTTCTTTCTTTCTTTCTTTCTTTCTTTCTTTCTTTCTTTCTTTCTTCCTTCCTTCCTTCTTTTCCTTCCTTTCTCCCTTCCTTTCTCTCTTCCTTTCTGTCTTTCTTTCTTTAATAAAATGTTATTGCAAGTCAATGCAAATGTTGGGTTGCGTGCAGCCTGTGGGCATCAGCTTCAGTTTTAATTGGATGACTCAGGTCCGTCCATCTGAGGAGCACCCAACTCAGCACCCCCATCATCCTTCCTCCACTCCGTCCCCCGCCCCGGTTTGCCACAGTCATGGTCCTTTGCCTATATATAGCAAACCCACGAGTTTCAGTTCTGCCTTATCCAGCCCTGCCTGCCCTGCACCTGTGCAGACTCGTTCCCTTCAGACCAGATGTGCACCAAACTGGTTGCACATTTCTGGTACTTTCTGATGAGGAACCAAAGAACTTCGCCTTGAGTCCCAGGTCCTGTCATATCCTACTAGGAAATCTTGGTCACATCTACCATCTTCACCAGGTCTCAGTTTTGCATCAGGAAAATGGGTGTATTGGAATACATCTGCCACAGTCTCTATTATCATCTTCCTACTCTTCTTTGATTCTAAAAAAAAACAAAAAACCAAAACAAAAAAAACAAGAGAGAGCCCATTTCTGGGTTCTGGTGCCTTATTCCTGTCATCCTAAGTACTCAGGAGGCTGAGATTCGAATATCACAGTTCAAAGCCAGCCCGGGCAGGAAAGTCTGTGACACTCTGATCTCCAATTAACCACCAGAAAACCGGAAGAAGAGCTGTGACTCAAGTACTAGAGAGCTGGCCTTGAGCCAAAAATATCTCAGGGCAGCATTCAGGCCCTGAGTTCAAGCTCCTGCCCACCCCACCCCACACACACAGAAATCATGTACTATGTGTTTGTGTGTGTGTTTGTGTGATGGTACAAAGACTTGAATTGAGGGCCTTGTGCTCTTGCTTAGCTGTTTTTTTTTTTGATCAAGGTTGACACTCTACCACTTGAACCACACCTCCACTCATGATTCATGGTTCAATAAAAGGGCTTTAGTAGCAGCTCATAAAATGACATTACCAAGCACCAGAGGAAAGGGTGGTCTTGCTTTGTTCTCTCTAGCTTCTAGAAAACATTTAAACTCACGGAAAGGAGCAGACACTACTGGGAGCTGTCTGAAATGTCCAGCTTTTCCTTTGGATTTTTCTGTTCATCCTTTCACAGAGATCAGCTTTTTATTTTTTATTTTATCTGTGCCAGTCTTAGGGCTTGAACTCAAGGCCTAGGCAACCGTCTTTGAGTTTTTTTACTCAAGGCTAGCATTCTGCTACTTGAGCCACACAGCTCCATTTCTGACTTTATTTTAGTGGTTTATTGGAGATAAGAATCTCACAGACTTTCCTTCCCCGGGCTGGCTTTGAACTTCAATCCTTAAATCTCAGCCTCCTGAGTAGCTAGGATGAGAGGTGATCTTTCTTTACCTGGGTTGCTGGGCTGGTTGCATGTTTTGTGTAATGTCTTACCAAGTTGCTTCATTCCTAATAAGGAATCCAAGGCTGAGAACACTTAATTGGGATTGTGAAGTATGTGCATAAATTAAATGACAGCCTTGAGTCAGACTCCAGTTTTCAAGTGTCACTCTTTCATGACAATAAATACTCCGCAGGTACCACAGCAGCCTTCATTCCAAAATGAATACTCTGTGTAACTCATTAATGGATACAGAATAAAAAGAGAAATGAATCCTGTTACCTACCAAAAAGCTAGCTCAGCTCCTTAGTGATAGGGGAAAATAAATATTGCAATCACAGGTTTGAAATGAAATATTTTTTAATTTAATTTTATTTTATTTGTGAACATACTGTACAGAGGAGTTACAATTACATGGGCAGGATAATGTGTACATTTGTTACCAAGCATGGCAGCCTCCTCCTTTGTTTACCGTTCACATCCCTTCCCAGACTCCCCCCTCCCCCCCAATCCCAATCCTTCTCCTTCCCCCTCATTCCCCCCCCAAACCGACGTTGTAAAGCTCCTTTTGGACATGACAACTTGTACTTCTCATTGTTGCAACAGGTCCACCTGTATCCTTAAACAACTGGTTTTTCCCCATCTCCTCCGCAAGTTATACTGACATCAAATATAGTGAAAGCAGGGGTTATACTGTGGGGGAGGGACATACAGAGAAACAAAGAGATAATCTTATAAATGCGTTAGAAACACATGCATGAAAGAAAAAAAACTTTAAAATACACATCTAAGGGTTCATTTTCCTGACGTCACATTATCTGACCTTTTCCTCTTGACTCATACATATACTAGATATTACAAATAAGGGAAACCATGGGACCTATGTTTCTTTGGGCCTGGCTTACTTCACTTAATATAATTTTTTCCAAGTTTTTCCATTTCCTAACAAATGGGGCAATGTCATTCTTTCTGATGGAGGCATAGAATTCCATTGTGTATATATACCACATTTTCTTGATCCATTCATCTACTGAGGGGCATCTGGGTTGGTTCCATATCTTAGCTATGGTAAATAATGCTGCAATAAACATAGTTGTGCTGGTAGTTTAGTGTGGTCCTGTTTGTAAACATTTGGGTAAATGTCCAAAAGTGGGATTGCTGGGTCATAGGGGAGTTCTATGTGAAGTCTTTTGAGGAACCTCCATACTGCTTTCAAAAGTGGTTGAACAAGTTTACATTCCCAACAACAATGAAGTAAGGTTCCTTTCTGTCCACATCCCCTCCAGCATCTGTTGTTGTTAGAGTTCTTGATTTTTGCCATTCTAACTGGAGTGAGGTGATATCTGAATGTTGTTTTGATTTGCATTTCTTTTATGGCTAGGGATGTTGAACATTTTCTTCATGTGTTTTTGGCCATCCTTCTTTCTTCTTCAGAGAAGTTTCTCTTTAAGTCTTTCGCCCACTTATTTATTGGGCAGTTGTTTCTTTGAGGATTTGTTGTTGGGGGGTTTAATTTTTTGAGTTCCAAGTATATTTTAGATATGAGACCCTTGTCCGTTGTATGGCTAGTAAAGATCTTCTCCCAATCCGTGGGCTTTCTATTGATCTTGCTAGCTATGTCATTTGCCCTGCAGAAGCTCTGCAACTTCATGCAATCCCATTTGTCCAACCTTTCTTTGATTCGTTGTGTTTCCGGGTCTCTATTCAGAAAATTTCGGCCTGAGCCAAGGAGACCTAGGGTTTCTCGTATTCCATCCTGTAATGTTTTCAGAGTGTCTGCTTTGAGTTCAAGGTCTTTGATCCATTTGGAGTTGATTCTGGTGCAGGGTGATATATAAGGATCTAGCCTTAGTTTTCTACATATAGTTAACCAATTTTGCCAGCACCATTTACTGATGAGGTTGTCTTTCTTCCATTCTATTGGTTTAGCTCCCTTATCGAAGATTAGATGGCTATATGTCTGTAGGTTCATTTCTGGGTTTTCAATTCTATTCCATTGGTCCTGAGGTCTGTTCTTATGCCAATACCAAGCTGTTTTGATTACTATGGCTTTATAGTAGAGTTTGAAGTTTGGTATTGATATTCCTCCAGCAGTGTTCTTTCCATTGAGGAGCGTTTTTGCTATTCGGGGTCTTTTATTGTTCCATATGAATTTTTGGATTGCCTCTTCTATTTCCTTGAAGAATGAGGTTGGAATTTTGATTGGTATTGCATTGAATTTGTAGATAGCCTTGGGAAGTATTGCCATTTTCACGATGTTAATCTTTCCAATCCAGGAGCATGGGAGGTTTTGCCATTTTTTAAGTTCTGTGTTGATTTCCTTTTTTAAGATTTTCAAGTTTTCATCATAGAGGTCCTTCACTTCTTTAGTTAATTCCTAGGTATTTTATTTTTTGTGGGGCTATTACAAATGAAGTTGCTTTCCTAATTTCAGCCACACTTTTCTCATTGTTGGCATACAGAAAAGCCATTGATTTTGGGGGGTTAATTTTATAACCTGCTACTTTGCCAAAGTTTTGAATCAGCTTGAGTAATTTGGGAGTGGAGTCTATGGGATTCTTTAAATACAAGATCATGTCATCTGCAAAGAGGGAGCGTTTAATGAAATGAAATATTTTAGAAAGAGCAACATCAGGATTATTTTTACTCCTCTTCTTTTTGTTTTTTTATTTGTTGTTTATTGTGGATTCCATTGCATCATGAAAATAAATGGACAATATCAGCATTTTCTCCTCACAGCTGGCTCCCAGGTTGGCAACGTTTTACTCCCATATAGGAAAAAAAAACCCTACAATCTCATAAAATTTAAGGTTATTAAGTTGCAACTGAATAATCCATGAGACAATTATGAAACATTTATGGTGGAATATTGAATGCTTCCAGAGTAAAGAAGCCATTTGGAGGTTTTCCCCTTGCCAAACTTGGGTAGCTCCACCTCGCTCTCCTGGCTTTTTGCTGTTACCTCAGATGATCCGAGGTGGCTAACGGCCCTTCTGATTTGTCTAAAAGATACCTCAGAACCTGGCAAAGATAGGCACCGGGATGGCTCACACTGATAATCCTAGCTGCAGATTCCTAATGAAGAACCTGAGATCTGAGGACTGTAGTTTGAAGCCAGCCTGTTCAGGAAAGTCCATGAGACTCTTATCCCCAATGAGCCACCAGGAAACAGGAAGTGGAACTGTGGCTCAATTGGTGGAGTGCAATGCGCAGGCCCTGAGTTCAAGATCCAGTACAGGCACACATACAACATTTGCCTCTGATTAGGAAGCTGAGTTCCAAGAAGAGGCAGGTTTTACCCAATCCAAGTTAAAGGTAGATTTCAACCCTAAATCTTATGCTACTGTACTGGAACCTTACTTATTTTGTTCTTATTTATTTATTATTTATATATTTATTTATAATAATTATTATTATATATTTAATATATTTTTGTCAGGGGCTTGAAGTCAGGGTCTGGGTGCTGTCCCTGAGCTCTTTTGCTCAAGGCTAGTGGTCTACTATTTTGAACCACAGCACCACTTCTGGTTTTCTGGTGGTTCATTGGAGATGAGTCTCGCAGACTTTCTTGCCCAGGGTTGGCTTTGAACATGCATCCTCAGATCTAAGCCTCTTGAGTAAGTAGGATGACAGGTATGAGCCACTAGTGCCTAGCTCTGAATCTTATTTACAGAGGAATAAATTAAGACACATAGTCACTCCTGTCAGAACTTCTCAGAGCAAGGACCAAAGCCAGCATTTGTCCCCAGTGCTTTTTTCCTAATGTGAAGAAGACAGGTTCGGAGTTTCTTAGAGGGGTTGGAATGCCAGCCTCAATCCCCGACAGTAAGGAGGAGATTCTTCATCTGTGCCTGGATGGTTATTCTAAAGCACAGGCATTTGGCAGTGAAGTGCTATATCCTGTCATGGTTACTGTATGGGTATAATGTGCTCCCTGATCAAAACACACACATTTGAATTCCAGTGTCATCTGACTCATTAAACCAGGGCACCAAGGTTGATACTCTTCAACTCAAGATAGACATGACAAGGAAGTCCAAACTCATCTGAAGCAGCATTGGTTGGTATCTGCAGGAATGATATCAGACTAAAGAAATCTCTCAAGAGAAAATTCTACACTGCAAACCCCAGGCAGAGGAAATCTCGAACATGATATCACAAAAGCCCTCAATTGTCACTTGATCATATTCTGTAATACTCCATTTACCAAGATCCAGCACCTAAAATTAACATTCTTTCAAAACCACTTAGAATCACCAACCATCTATCACTATGATTGATCTCTTCTGTCCATCCTCACATCAGGCCCTAAAACAGGGAGAGACCAATCATAGGGGCACAGCACCCCCTGCTGCCAGGTTTGCCACAGGACACTGTTAAATGAACAAAGAACAAGTGCTAATATTGGGTACCATCTTGGATTGGCTTGCATGGGCAATCTGTCTTTTACTGTGTTCTTTTTTATAATCTAAGCTCTGAGACTCTTATCTCCAATTAATCACAGGGAAAGCTGGAAGTGAGCTCTGGCTTAAATGGTGGAGTGCTAACCTTGAGCACAAAAACTCAGGGACAGCACTCAGGCCCAAAGATCAAGCCCTGGGATGGGGGAAAAAAAGAAAGAAAGAAAAAAAGAAAAGAAAAGAAAAGAAGGAAGGAAGGAAAGAAAGAAGGAAGGAAGCAAGGAATGAAGGAAGCAAGGAAAGAAGGAAAGAAGGAAGGAGAGAAAGAAAATTTCTTATCACAGGGACAGAAACAGGAATAGCAGAATTAATTGAAACCCACATTGTTCTATGCACATCACTGGAGAAAACCCACAGACTTTAGATTTCCAGAGTGGTAAACTACTATTCCTCTAGGAATTCTGCTCCATTTAAGGATGTGGTATACCGATTTGTTGTTGGCCTTCCATTCTCCCCAGCATCCTTCTTTCTCCCATGCCTCCCTGCTCTGTCAGTAGATCGTCTAGGCCCCACCCAACAGTCAAGAAGAAATTAGAGCACCTCTTTTCCCATCCTTCTGATTTTCAATTACACCAGTATAATGTACTTAAAAGTCAGTCTTGTATTTGGAAAGAGAAATCTAGCCGGGTGGTAATTTCATTGCTCTGTCAATTTTCAAAGAAGATTCTATGTAAGTGCAGCGATTGGCTCTCTGCCACACTGCCAGCCAACAGCAAGCTAGTGTCTATATGGACAAGGAGATGCCAGCAGAGCCCTTGGGCGCATACCACAGCTGGCAGGAAAAGTCGCTGCCTCCCTTCTAGTACCTTCTGGGACTTTGAAGGAGTTTCCTTTGGGATAAAACCTAGAATTACACACAAAAATATTGAATTATTATCATTATTATTATTATCGTTATAATTATTATTATTATTGCTTTACAGTTTCCAGATGCTTTGCATCAAGCTCATAGCAAATAATGAGTCCAGCCCTACTTTCTACTCACTAACCATTCACACCTCAGAAGCCTCTTTTGTTACTAGCTGACTTTTGAGAGAAGTGAATTTGAAAGAAATTAGACAGTGTGAACAACATCTCTCTCCTATTTGATATCCCAGGCACAATCCCATGTTTGTCTGTTCACAGAGGTGACAAGTTTGGTCCACTGAAAATGGATTGCTCCTCCACTGTCCTGCTTATGCTAATCATAGTCCTGCACATGTTTGTGAGAGAAAATGAAGGTATAAGCTGGGTGCTGGTGACTCAGGAGGCTTAAATCTGAGGAGCATGGTTCATCAAAGTCAGCCTGGGAGGGAAAGTCTGTAAGAATCTTACCTCCAATTAATCAGCAAAAAAGATAGAAGTGGAGATGTGGCTCAAGTGGTAGAGCACTAGTCTTGAGCAAAGAAGCTTAGGAACAGTGCCTATGCTCTGAGTTCAAACAAACAAAAAACAAACAAAAACAAACAAAACAGAAAACAAACAAAAAACCCGGCTATGGAAAATAAATGTCAAGTATCTCCATCATTGACTAAAGCTGGAAATGGATAAGATTATCCAAAAATTTTCACTGCAAGCAAATCTTGGAACACTAGATTTAATGTGTAAATCATTTAGGGAAAAGATGAACCAGGGAAAATGATGGCATGATATTCATATTTGCATTGCTCAATTAGTTCTTTCATCAAGTATTTGCTGGATGTTCATTTGGGGCCTGGTTGTAGACTACAGTATTGAAAAGCAAGTCCATTCTTAGCAAACTGCCTTGGTCTGGTTTAGAGCTCTCCATATCTCAAAGAACAGGGAGCTTCAAGATTGCTTGCTTCAGGTCACACAGACTCGATGATGTCAGAATGTTCTAGAAAGTTCCAGAAAGTTCCCTCCAGTTGACAGAGGCCTCAGTGAGCCTGGGTCGGAGTGAGGGAGAGTCTGTAAGTCTTCAGTTCAGGTTAGACTTTAGGCTACAGCTTGAATCAGGGATCACTGGCTGCAATCAGAGGCCCACCTTGATAGAACAGGAGAATTCTCTGGCTGACAAGAAAATCACATTATCCATTGAGGATCGTCTATGTTTTTATAGTCCCAGGCACCAATGACTCACATCTATAATCCTTGCTAATCAAGAGGCTGAGATCTGAAGATACGAGTTCAAAGTTAGAAAAGTCCATGAAACATTTATCTATAGTTCACTGCCAAAATAAAAACCCATCCCACAACAAAACAAAACAAAACCCCCCTGAAGTGGAGCTCAAGAAGTAGAGTGTTAGCCTTGAGCAAAAGGGACAGCTCCCAGGCCCTGAGTTCAAGCACTGGGATAAACACACACAACAACAACAACAACCACAACAACAAGAGGCAAAGGAACAGAGATTGCCCTTAGTTCAACAAGGAGAAAAAAATATTTGCAGTAGACTGACCTGCAAGGAACACAAAGAACTATTAGTTCTTACCAAAGCTACTTACCTCCTTCCTAAAATTCTACAGCCAGCCAGCACCACTGGCTCCTGCCTGTAGCTACTCAGGAGACTGAAGTCTGAAAGTCAGCCTGGACAGAAAATTCCCTGTAAGACTCTTATCTCCAATTAACCACTCAAAAACCAGAAGTGGCACTATGGCTCAAGTGGTAGAGCATTGGCCTTGAGCTCAAAGAGGCTCAGTGATAGCACCCGGGACCAACACAGAGACACAGACAAACAGAAACACACACACACACACACACACACACACACACACACACACACACACACACACACACACACAATTTCTGCAACCACATTATACCCAAGTATAAAACCAAACCTCCCCAACCTGGCCAAATGCTGGAATCCACCAGACAGCCCTCAAATAACATAGCTACCTTCGGCCTAGCCCAAGGGCTTCTGATGACACAGCCTGGGATAGGGTCTTGGCAGTGGGAAGCTTTTAAAATCTCCCCAGTAGGTAACTTGACTGTGTAGCTAAAACTGAGAACATAGGGGCTGTAAGGTTTTCAGAGCAGTTTTCACAATCAATACCACATCCATCCATTTGCCATTCAAGGCAGGAGGTCTCTAACTTTACTATATATGAGAATCACCTGAGAGGACAGTGGTAAGTAGCTTTGGCAAGTGAGGGAGTGTCTGTAAGTCTTCAGTTCAGGTTAGACTTTAGGCTACAGCTTGAATCAGGGATCACTGGCTGCAATCAGAGGCCCACCCCCTGATGGGCCAGGTCAGTGATGAGAAGGAACGGCTGTCCACAGTGTTTTAAATAACATATTTCTGCTGGGTATGTTGGCTCCTGCCTGTTATCCTAACCACTCAGAAAGGCTGAGATCTGAAGACCATGGTTCAACACCAGCCCAGACAGGAAATGTCTAATTGCATGCCTAATTACCCATGAGCACATGGCACAATGGCTTATTTAATTCTGCCTTAGCTCAGAGTAGAGACAGGTCCCCATTCCAGTTGGAAAGGTTTCAGTCCTTTCGGGGAGGGGCAGGAGAAGAAGGAAAGGGAGTTATTGAAATGCAGAAATCTTTTCTTCATTACTTTGCATCTGGCCATCTTTCCTTGTCTCAAAAACTACTCCCTGCAAATGAGGGGAATTTTTCACCTTTGGGTTTAGCTACCCATGATATGCTGGCCATGGCGCTGATATCGGGGAAGAGCCACTTCCACTGCCTTGCTAGGCAGTGGACAGCCGTTCCTTCTCATCACTGACCTGTCCCATCAGGGGGTGGGTTGGCTTAGGAAGCTGTCAGGATGTGTACTGTCTCCTTCCTAGGTTCCTTCTCACTTTGTTGGAGTAGAATCCAGGCTTCACCCGCGCTGGAGAGGCAGTGAGTGTGAGCACAAGGCCAGGCCACCCCCTCCACACAGTGAGCACACAACCAAACCATAGTGCTGGTTAGTTCTTTTTTTTCCCCCTTCCCATCCCTTCCCATCCTCCCCCCAATCCTCCCCTCCCCCCCCGCACCAAAGTTGTAAAGTTTGTTTTCGACATAATGACTTGTACATCTCATTGTTGCAATGGGTCTGCCTGTATCCCTATTTAAATTATACCGACATCAAATAGAGTGAAAGCAGGGGTTATACTGTGGGGAAGAGACATACAAAGCTACAAAGAAATAATCTTATAAATGTGTTAGAAACAATCGAATGAAAGAAAAAAACATGTGAATACATATCTTAAGATTCATTTCCCTAACATCAACTTATCTGACCTTTTCTGCTTGACTCAGACATATACTAGATATTGCAAATAAAGGAAACTATGGGACATATGCTTCCTTGGGCCTGGCTTACTTCACTTAATATAATTTTTTCCAAGCCTTTCCATTTCCTAACAAATGGGGCAATGTCATTCTTTCTGATAGAGGCATAGAATTCCATTGTGTATATATACCACATTTTCTTGTCCATTCATCTACTGAGGGGCATCTGGGTTGGCTCCATATCTTAGCTATAGTAAATAATGCTGCAATAAACATAGTCGTGCTGGTAGCTTTAGCTTGGTCTTGTTTGTGAACATTTGGGTAAATGCCCAAAAGTGGGATTGCTGGGTCATAGGGAAGCTCTATGTGGTGCCTTTTGAGGAACCTCCATAATGCTTTCCAAAGTGGTTGAACAAGTTTACACTCCCACCAACAATGCAGTAAGGTTCCCTTCTGTCTACATCCCCTCCAGCATCTGTTTTTATTAGAGTTCTTGATTTTAGCCATTCTAACTGGAGTGAGGTTGTATCTCAATGTTGTTTTGATTTGCATTTCTTTTATGGCTAGGGAGGTTGAACATTTCTTCATGTGTCTATTGGCCATCCTTCTTTCCTCTTCAGAGAAGTTTCTCTGTAAGTCTTTAGCCCATTTATATATTGTGCAGTCGTTCTTTAAGGATTTGTTGTTGGGAGATTTAATTTTTTGAGTTCCAGGTATATTTTAGATATGAGACCTTGTCCGTTGTATGGCTAGTGAAGATCTTCTCCAAATCTGTGTGCTTTCTATTGATCTTACTAGCTATGTCCTTTGCCATGCAGAAGCTCTGGCATTTCATGCAATCCCATTTGTCCAATATTTCTTTAATTTGTTGTATTTCTGGGTGTCTACTAAGAAAATTTTGGCCTGTGCTAAGGAGACCTAGGGTTTCTCCTATTCCAACCTGTAATGTTTTAGGAGTGTCTGCTTTGACTTTGAGGTCTTTGATCCATTTGGAGTTGATTGTAGAGCAGGGTGATATATAAGGAGCTAGTTTTAGTTTTCCATAAGTGAGTAACCAATTTTGCCAGCACCATTTACTAAAGAGGCTGTCTTTATTCTATTTATTTAGTTCCCCTATGGAAGATTAGAAGGCTATAGGTCTGTAGGTGCAGTTCTGGGTTTTCAATTCTATTCCATTTGGCCTGCCGTCTGTTATTGTGCCAGTACCAAGCTGTTTTGATTACTATGGCTTTGTAGTAGAGAATGAAATTTGGTATTGATATTCCTCCACCATTGTTCTTTCTGTTAAGGATCATTTTGACTATTCGGGGTCTTTCATTGTTCCATATGAATTGTTGGATTGCCTCTTCTATTTCTTTGAAGAATGAGGTTGGAATATTGATAGGTATCATATTGAATTTGAAAATAGCCTTGGGAAGTATTGCCATTTTCACGATGATGATGTTGATCCTTCCAATCCAGGAGCATGGGAGGTGAAAAACCTCCCATTTTCACATTTTAAATTCTCTTTTGATTTCCTTTTTCAGGTTTTTAAAGTTTTCATCATAGAAGTCCTTCACTTCTTTGGTTAAGTTAATTCCTAGGTATTTTTTGTGGGGTTATTACAAATGGAGTTGCTTTCCTGATTTCACCCATGCTTTTCTCATTGTTGGCATGCAGAAAAGCCATTGATTTTTGAGGGTTAATTTTATACCCTGCTACTTTGCCAAAGTTTTGAATCAGCTTGAGTAATTTGATAGTGGAGTCCATGGCATTCTTTAAATACAAGATCATGTCATCTGCAAATTGGGTGAGTTTTACTTCATCTTTTCCTATTTAGATCCCTCTTATGTCTTCATCTTGTCTTATTGCTGTAGGTAGGCATTTTAATACTAAATTGACGAGAAGTGGAGAAAGTAGACATCCTTGTATCATTCCTGCATTAAGAGTAAATGGCTTTAGTTTTTCACAATTAAGTATAATGCTGGCTGTAGGTTTGTCATATACAGCCTTTATTGTATTGAGGAATGTTGCCTGGATTCTTAGTTTTTCCAAAACCCTCATCATAAAGCGGTGTTGGATCTTGTCAACTGCTTTTCTGCATCTATTGAGATAACCATGTGCTACTGATGCTCAGCTAAGAACATTTTTATAAAAGAAAGAGTATAAAAAGTTTCAGGAAGAGTGCTCTCAGAGGCCCATACAGTGGTTCGATAAGCCCATACATATAGTCAAGCTGAAGGCATTATGCATGTCCAAGGTGTAAAGCTGACCTGAGTCCTCATGTTTCCTTTTTTTTTTTTTTGTTCAGTCATGGGGCTTGAACTCTGGGGTTGGGCACTGTCACTGCGTTCTTCAGCTTAAGGCGAACACTGTACCACTTGAGCCACAGCACCACTTCCGGTTTTCTAGTGCTTTATTGTAGATAAGAGCCTTATGGACTTTCCTCCCCCAGCTGGCTTTGAACCATGATCTTCAGATCTCAGCCTCCTGAGTAGCTAGGATTACAGGCATGAGCCATCGGAGCCTGGCTGAATTTTCATCTTTCTATGGCACAATTGAGTTCACTTAATTATAAGTGAAATAGATGTTGCTTTGGGACTCTGTAATTGAGTGATCTCTTAACTTTATTCAGCAAGTCATTCAGAAGTTTTTCATATTTATAGTACTTCTCAATTTCCAACGCATTTTTTAACATTTATTCCAATGGAGTGTTATCAGAGCTACCAGGTCTCTTCAGAATATAGATGAAGACACTGAAGCTCAAATCATTAGTACCTGAGTGCAGAGCCAAGGGTTGGGAGAACGTGGAATGTCTAAGAAGTTTAAAGTCTATATAACAGTTTTTCTCAGAAAAAAATGCTTCAATAATGCTTCACTAATGACTAATTCCACCTGTGATCTTAAGTAATCAAAAGGCTGAGATCAAAGAACTGTAGCTGGAAGGCAACGAGAGCCGGAAAGTCTATGAGACTCTTATTCCCTTTAACCAGTAAAAAGCAGGAAGTGAGCTGTGGCTCAAATGGTAAAGTGCTGGCCTTAAATGGACAGCACCCAGGCCCTTAGCTCAAGCCCTAGTACTGGCACGTGAACACAAAATCTATCTCCCTAATAATAAAAGTCATAAGTCATCACCCACCACATTGACCTATATTAGATTGAGGTAAATAGCAGTTTCCTTGGAAAAGTCACTGGCAGCTTAGGTATCAATCAAAACAGCCATCAGAAAGTAAGCATTATTTTTCAAAGTATGCCAAGTCATTGCTTTTTATTTCTACAATAATGGCCAAATGCCAATGTAATTATTTGAGAATATGTAAGAGTGATTGTGCAAGTGCAGAAATGGAACCTGCAAGCCTTTATTAGTTGTGGATGACATAGGATAGCAAGAACTAAGTTGCATTCTAATTTCTATGACATGACGGATATTAATAATCAACCATGATGCACTTCCTCACTGAATTCAGATGAGGCATTCCTGTTCTCAGTTCTGACTCAGTTACCAAGTAATTGTTCAGTTGTTTATTTACCATCTTGTTTTCAGAAATCTGCACAGAGGCCCCATCTCAAAACCATACTTGAATCCACATTTTATTTTGGAAGTCATATGTAAAACTATTTTTAAAATTTTTCATGCCAGAAACCTGTAAACAAAATAGGCCACATAACTATAATCTGTGCAAAATTATGTGAACATTTCCAACATGAAATTTGCAGACCTGCAGACTCAATATATAAAAGTGGCACTCCCTTCATAATTGCTAAACTTTCCTCTTGAAAGGTGTGTCTGTTAAGTGCTTGTAGCAATTGTGGAAATTAATTTTATTCCATGGACCCTATGGAGTCAGGCATTTCCTTACAAAGAAAATTTCACCGTGGCGTTATTCATTGTGAGTCTTTCAGAAACCAGCAGTTTCTTTCACAAAGTGGAATGCACTGCTTTAAATTGGAAGCTCAATCCTCCATAATTAGACCTTGGGCACTCAGTGTAAAAGAGCAGCCCATGACCAAAAATTGTTTTAGATTTAAGGATGTGTTACTCTCTTAAGAGAGCTTTCTCAGAACACATTTACTTCTTGCCCAAGCTCCATTTTTTTGAACCTCCAGCTCCTAACTTCCTTTTTTATTTTTTTTGATGCTAGAACTAAGGCTTGAACTCAGAGCCTGGACACCACTTCTCAGCTTTTATCTTGAGCGTGGAGGTCTACCATTTAAGCTACAACTCAACTTAACAGCTTGCTGGTGGTTAATTGGAGATAGCAGTCTCATAGACTTCCCTTTCCAGGCTGGCTTTGAACCATGATCCTCAGATCTCAGTCTTCTGAGCAGCTACGATTACAGCATGAGCCACCAGTGCCTGGCTGCAACTGATGACTTCTGAGCATATATATGTGTAGATAGATAGATAGATAGATAGATAGATAGATAGATAGATAGATAGATAGATAGATAGATAGATAGATAGATAGATAGATAGATAGATAGATAGATAGATAGATAGATGATATAGTTGTTTTTGTTGTTGTTGTTTTAAATTGCCTCGAAATTATTCCATCACCAAGTCTCTATTCTTTGTAGTTAGAGTCACTAATTCAGTGAAAGTGACACTTAGATTTTTAGTTAGGAATCTGTTGGATAGGAGTCTTCTCCTGACACTTTTCAAAGTAGGTTTATCTGTAACTTGGTCTGAATTGGTGGCAAGCAACAGAAACTCAAGTCTAAATGGCTTTAGCAAAAAAAGGAGTTTTTCATAGGCATGGGTTTTAAAGGCAGAGCAAGTAGGTGGAGACAGTGAGAAGGAAGTGGAAGCCATAATAAAGGCTTAGTAAGGGTCATTGTTTGGGAAGGCCGAAGTCAGGCCTCCTCCTCCTTGCCCACAAGAAGCCCTGTGCTGAAAACTGCACTGGTCATCTCTTCATCAACCTTTTCCCATAGAGAGAGGCCAATAAAGCAACATAAAAACTGCCATCTATATACACCCACCTGTCAGCTCTATTATATGATTCATCATTTATTTGATTCATCATTTATCAGTGTCTACCATGGAGCAAAATCTTCAGCTAGACATTTTTGTTGTGTTGTTGTTGTTGTTAGTCATGAGGCTTGAAATCAGCTTGGGTGCTTTCCCTGAACTCTTTGGCTCAATGATAGCACTCTCTCACTTTGAGCCACAGTGCCACTTTTGGTTGTCTGGTGGTTAATTGGTGGTAAGAGTCTCACAGACTTCCCTACCCAGGCTGGCTTTAAATCACATCCACAGATCTCACCCTCCTGAGTAGCTTGGATTGCAGGTGTTTTCTAGCACCCATGACTAGAAAACATTGATACTTACAAAATTCTAAAACTGGATGCTGGTGGCTCACACCTGTAATCCAACTACTCAGGAGGCTACAATTGATCTGAGAATTGCAGTTCAAAGCCAGTCTGTGTAGGAAAGTTTGTGAGAGCCTTATCTCCAATTTACAAGCAAAATCTCTTCAGAAGCCATGGTCCAGGTGGTAAAATGGTAAGAGTCAGCTTTGAGCAAAAAAGCCAAGGGAGAGAATGAGGCTCTGAGTTCAAGCCCCAATACTGGCACAAAATTCAAAAACAAAAGAGACAAGTGCCAGTGTCTCATGCCTATAATCCTAAATACTCAGGAGTCTGAGATCTGAGGATTACAGTTTGAAGCCAATCCAGGCAAAAAATTCCACAAGACTCTCATCTGCAATAAACTATTCAGAAAAAGCTGGAAGTAGTGCTGTGGCACAAGTGGTAGAGTCCTAGCCTTGGGAACAGAGTCTCAGAGACACTGCCCAGGACTGGCAATGAAAAGGAAAAAGAAAAAAAAAGTTGAGCAAAATGAGTAATAAGGGGCTGGGAAGGTAGCTCAGTGGTAGATTGCTTGCCTTGCATGCATGAGGCCCTGGGTTGGATTCCTCAGCACCAAATAAGCAGAAAAAGCTGGAAGTAGCACTGTGGCTCCAGTGAGCTGAGGGACAGTGCCCAGGCCCAGAGTTCAGGCTCCATGACCACCTCCCTAAAAGAGTAATAATAAGGGCTGGGAAGGTGGCTCAGTGATAGAGAGCTTGCCTTGCATGCCTGAGGCCCTGGGTTCGATTCCCCAGCACCACATAAGCAAAACAAAAAAAAAAAAGCCGGAAGTGGCGCTGTGGCTCAAATGGTAGAGCGCTAGCCTTGAGCTGCAGAGCTGAGGAACACCACCCAGGCCCAGAGTTCAGGCACCATGACCGTCCCCCCCAAAAAAAGAGTAATAATAATAATTAATAGATGTGTATATATACCGCAATAATCAATTATAAATGATGAAAATAGAAAAAATTCACTTGGTATGTATATTATTCTCTCTTCATATGTGTGTCTCTTTATATACGCATATATAAACCCACCTATATGTAAGTTTACATGCTTGTATATATGCAGTTATTTTTTCATATATGTACATAACTATAGGCAATTGTTCTTGTGTAAATATATGCATATGTGTAAACATAAACACATATGAAAATATATACATATGTGTTTATATACACACATCTTACTAGAAAATATAACTAACTGATAAAATTCCCAGAATGTTTATTTACTGAAAGCTTTTGAAAGAAAAGAGCTGACATATCACATTAAAAATAACTTGACTTGGGCTGGGAAGTTGGCTCAGTGGTAGGGTGCTTGCCTTTCATGTATGAGCCTCTGAGTTCGATTGCTCAGCACCACATAAGCAGAAAAAAGCCAAAAGTGGCACTGTGACTCAAGTGGTAGGGGACTGGCCTCGAGCTGAAGAACTGAGGGACACCACCCAGGCCCAGAGTTCAGCCCCCACAACTGACAATAAAATAAAATAATTTGACTTTGTAAATCTGACACCTCTTGCTGTGGAGTTGTGTAAGAGGGTAGGCATGCAGACTGCACACATGCTATGTTTGGTGGTGACACCAGGACTTTTGCAGTTTGGGTTGCTCAGTTTGGGGCTGGAGGCAGAGAGCTTTGTTTTTCGGTTGTCACTTTTGTTGGCTTCATCAATTTAGAAGTGGTCAAGAACTTGAGTTCCTAATGTGTAATTTTTGAATACATGTGTGTGTGTGTGTGTGTGTGTGTGTGTGTGTGTGTGTGTGTGTATTTGTCTATAGAATCCCAGCATGTTATTTTGGGTTCAGATCCAGGAATGTCATGTTTAAAATGAAAGTGAAAGTGTAAAATCTTTTGCTTCCTTGTGAAATGGCATTGTGTGTGACAGAGGTGCTGATTATTACTCTGTAATGACTAATGCTGATGGAAGGACTGCTTACCCTTTCCAACCTTGCCCACTCCAGCTCCAGGCCAGCACATTTATTCTCTGTGAATGATGTGTTTTTCTGGTCTCTACAAGAGACTGCATTGTTATCCCCAGAGTGTTTTGTGAGATCATTGTAATGCCAACAGTTCTTTCAAGCTTTCCACAAGCAACAGATCATTGCATAGCCCTGAAATAGTCTCAGAGAGTGGTAGGGGCCTTATCTGCTTCTTTTGTTGGTGTTCTTGTTGTTTTGTCATTCGGGGAGTTGGTGTGGAGCTTGAACTCTGGGCCTGGGCGTTGTTCCTCAGCTCTTCAGCTCAAGGCAAGCACTCTACCACTTGAGCCAAAGCCCCACTTCTGATTTTCTGGTGGTTAATTGTAGAGTCTCATGGACTGTATTGCACAGGCTGGCTTTGAACCGTGATCCTCAGATCTCAGCCTCCTGAGTTCCTAGTATAACAGGGGTGAGACACCAGTGCCCAGCTCATCTTTCTCTTTCTCATAGAGAACCTGAAGCCACCTCTGCTACCTTGGGTCAGTGGATGATGTGTGCACAGAGCTGATCACATAATGGTATTCTTAACAGTTTTTTTTTTCCTGTCCTTTACTTTCTTTTTCTTTCATGCTGATACTGGAGCTTGAACTCATGCTTAGGTGCTGTCCCTTAGCCTTCACTCCTTAAGGTTGCGGCTCTACCACTTGAGCTACAGCAGAGTTTTAGCTTTTTATGGTCAATTGGAGATAAGAGTTTCATGGGCTTTCTTGCCCAGTCTGTCTTCAAACTGTCAACCTCAAATCTTAGCTTCCTGAGGGACAAGGATTTAAGGCCTGAGCAACTGGTGCCCAGCTGCATTTACTTCTCTTCCTCAACTTTCTCCTTGTACTCTGCCTTAGAGATGGATCCTCCTTAGAGGATCTGCTCTGCCTTTTTGGAGGGTGATTGAAGATAATTATTTCATGGACTTTTTTTCCTGTCTCAGATACCTCCAAATCATGATCCTCAGATATCTCCTGAGTAGCTAGGATTTCAGACATGAGCCACTGGTACCTGACTTTCTACTTTAATTTTATTTTATTGCTAGTGCTGGGGGCTTGAAAACTAGGACATGTGCTGTCCATTAGGTTTTTTACTCAAGGCTGATAGTATAGCATTTGAGAAACATGTTCACTTCCAGCATTTGGTTGGCTAATTGGAGATGATACTCTCCTCTCTGGAGCTTTTCTCCCTAGGTTGATTTTGAAATGGGGCCCTCAGATCTCTGCTTCCAGAGTAGCTAGGATTAGGTACATGAGACACTGGTGCCAGATATCAGTAGTGCTTCTTGAGAGAGGCACATCATAGATATGAAAAAGAGGTGCATGAGTCATGTGACTACTGGATTGGGGAGAGTGTCTATCAGGGAAGAAGGGTTTATGAAAATAGGACAAAGCCTGTGAATGTGAGGGGAAAGGGATGGAAGGGATGCGAGGGCTGAGTAGTGGCAGAGATGAGTATGCTATGATGGATCCTGGAGGCATAGGGTATCCTGAGGGCATTACTCCTAATAAACTAAAACACCATTGAGCCTTGAGCAGAGTGGTGACAAGACCGCTCTTATAAAGCATCATCCTGACATTCAGCCATTGATAATCAGTTGCAGAAGAACATAGGTGGAGGTAGTGAACCCACTTAAGTTACTCATTTGCCATGTGAAGAATCGATACTGACTTTTAGTATGAGACACACACACACACACACACACACACACACACACAGAAGTTGGGGCTGAGGAATGGGGCACTTCCAACTATACAGCATGCTGCCTCTTCCACCTCAAGAGATGCTCACTTCCAGGTGTGGACACTTGCACATGTGCTTGTGAAGACACTGGTAGAGTTATGCAGAGAGCCTGAGAGAACAGATAGCACAGAACAGAAACAGAATAATTTAGGACACCCCAGAGCTCATAGCAGAGGCACCTACACCAGACTGAGAAAGGAGGGAAGATTAGCTAGAATGAGCTGCCAGGATCCAGACCTAAATGATGAAAAGACATTAGTAACTGGGAACAAGTAGCCTTAGGAGGAAGTAGTGCAAGAAGTCAGGGCAACACCATGTGGGAAGTTCTGAAGCGAAATAAAGGAGAGTTTAGAAACCAGTCCAGAGTGTGAGCAAGGAAATGGAATATCATCATAACCATGAGGGGAAGAACAAGTAGCCTAAGGAGAAAATAGTACAAGAAGTCAGGAACCAAACCATATGCCCCTCAATGGATGAATGGATCAAGAAAGTATGATATATATTATATACATTATATATTACATATATAATATATAATATGTATATAATGGAATTCTATGCCTCCATCAGAAAGAATGACATCACCCCATTTGTTAGGAAATGGAAAGCATTGGTAAAAATTATATTAAGTGAAGTAAACTAGGCCAAAAGAAACATAGGTCTCATGGTTTCCCTTATTTACAATAACTAGTAAATGTCTGGGACAAGTAGAAAAGGTCAAAAGCTATGTACATATGACCAGATAAGATGAAGTTAAGTGAAATGAACCCCAAGATACGGACACAAGTGGTTTTTTTCTTTCTTGCTATTGTTTCTAACATAGTTTAAGGTACCATGTGATTTTTTTGTTGCTTTGTATGTTCCTCCCCCATGGTATAACCCCTGTTTTCACTGTATTCGATGTTGATATAATTTGGGGAGGGGAAAGGAAAAAACGAAATGTTTAAATAATAATACAGGTGGACCCATTGCAACAATGAGATGTACAAGACGTTATTGCAAAAAACAAACTTTACAACTTTGGCACGGGGGTGGGGGGGGTGTATGGGAAGGTATTGGAAGGGGAAACAAAGGAGGAGGCAACAATGCTTGATAAGAAATGCATTCATTACCTTGCTCTTGTAACTGTAACACCTCTGTACAGTATTTTCACACAAAAAAAAGCTTATTAAAAAACAAAACAAAACAAAGAAGTCAGGTCAACACCATGTGGGAAGTTCTGAAGTGAAATAAAGGAATTTGGAAACCATTCCACAGTGTGGGCAAGGAAATGGAATTTGGCTATAACCAGGAGGGAAGAAAACCTGAAATATATTCTTATTCGTAGGAGTGGCAGGTCCTTGTGTGGACAGTGTTGGCTTAGTGATCCTTTGTTTGGTCTCTGATTACTAGATATTTCTTGCCACCTGTAGAGTAAGTGGAGTAAGCCAAGCTGTTTCACCACAGCTTCTGCAGGGGCTTGGGGCCTATACTTGTCCCACTGTGGGATTCGGCTGTTTCAGCATTTACATGTAACCTAGAGTCACATGTGCAGGCACCACCTTATGTAAGTAGCCTGGAGAAGTGGGTGAGCATGCATGGCCTTGAGAGGCCATCTTTGCCTCTTTTGCAATGCACTCTCTAAGCACTTAGCTTCTTAGAGCATCAAGTACTATTTCTCATGACTCTGTGGGTTTACTGGACTTAACTTTGTTCTGATTCCTGCGGTGTGGGCTGAGATCACTCTAATGGCCCAATTGCACAGCCCCATTCACTTTCTTTTAGAACACTGAAGCAAGCAGTTTAACCCCAGCAATGAGAAACTTAGTTACAATTGGCCACTAGCCAAGAACGTGCAGTTTAGCCCAGGCTGTGTCGAGGCCACTTTACTTTCAACACAAAGGCACATGCAGCAGAAGTTTGGCTGTATTTGGAGATTTGTTTCACATCATCAAAAGAAGGCTGGAATCCACAAACTGAATATAATTACAGGTCTGACAGCTAGGAGGCAATTAACCCTTCTCTCATTCCCCCTTCCTCTCCGCCAGCTGCAAAGTGTCATTTTTTTCTTTCCTTCCTTCTTGTCCTAATTAGACACATGCAGTAGGGTGAAAAGTGGCCCATGAGAAATTAGAACAATTACACCAAAACCCCTTTGATCTCAGGGAGATGGAGGGGAGTTTTTGCTCTTGGACAGGGAGGAGCTGGGTGTGGTGTTGGTGTCACAGCCAGACTGTGGCAGCCATCTGCCTAGCTCCATGACTGGGGTATGTTGCTTAGTGTGTCTGTGTCTCCACCTTTTCCAGTTCCCAGGGCTCTGTTGCTCTTATCTCAGAGGAAAATTCTATGTGGCACTACTTAGAATGGCAAAGAAAGCATCATTCTTTGTCTAAAAAATGGTTTCTTTCAAAGGTAGTGATGAACTGGCTTGGAGACCTAGGACCCAGAAATCAAGAGGATACAGACTTCTTTAAAAAAATAGTATGTTTACAGCCAGGTGCCAGTGACTCATGTCTGTATTTCCCACTACTCAGGAGGCTGAGAACTGAGGATTGCAATACGAAGCCAGCAGGACAGGAAAGTCTGTGAGAATCTCATCTCCACTAAACTATGAAAAAAGCCAGAAGTAAAACTGTGGTTGAAATGATAGCCTTGAACAAAATAAGCTCATGTACTATGCCGAGGCCCTGAGTTCAAGTCCTGGCACTGGCACCAAAAAAAATTTAGCTAAGCAGACTGTCAACTCACACCTGTAACCCTACCTATCAGGAGTTTGAGACCTAGAGAATTGAGGTTCAGGATCAACCTGAAAAGAAAAGTCCTCCATACTCAATTTCCCATTAACCAGCAAAACACTAGGCTGTAGGACTGGCTCAAGTGGTGGAATGTTAGCTGTGAGCAAGAAAGGATCAGTTGAAAGGATCATGGTTCAGGGTTAAACCTGGCAGACAAAGCTAGGCATGAACATCTGAGTTCATGTGTGGAGAGCTGCGGGAGCCGACCAAAGATGGCGGGGCCGCATGGCACGGCCATGACCTAAAATGGCACTGGCTTCCGCCTTCCGCCTTCCCGATGGCGAGTGTTCTCTGTGAAAAACCACTCCTTATATGGCTATGGCTTGGCTACTGGCTTGCTTCTGTGTTTGTGACCCTATTGGTATTTGCCACATGGCACTTCGGGATTGGCCATCCAGGAGGCTTATAACCGGAGTGCGGGTGCGGGGCGAGGGAGAAGCAGGAGAAGCTAGCAAACAAGGTTCCTGAATAAACTGCTTTGAGAAGAATCCCGGGTCGTGTCTTCCTTGCTGGTCGAGGTGGATGCGGCATTTATGCCCCAGTAGGCATAAAAGAAATAAATGTTCATGCTTGTTATTACTGTTACTCAGCAGGCAGAGAGCACTATCACAAGTTTGATGCCTTTCTATATAGAAATAGCAAGGTTCTTGAAAACAGAAGGGTCTGTGGGACGTAGCTCAAAGTAGAAATGTAGGAGAGTCCTTGAATCCCATCTGTAGTACTGAAAAATGATCATGATGATAAGAAAAGTTTAAATGAGATGGTAAGTATGTATGCACAGCTTCTCATGGAAATTGTCCCTTTCTCTCCACATGAGCTCCTCAAGTGCAAATACAGGCTCAGCAAACAGGCTCCAGTCCCTGGTCTCCAGCCTCAGGCCTTCAGTCCCTGGACAATTTCTTGAAAGCTGTTACAAAGGACTCCAATACCCCAGGTGGAAGACAGTGGCAGAATGTCACTTCCTTCCTGGCTTTCTTCAGTGTCACACTGAGTCTTTTCCTTGTTTATTCTACATGTTAGATTTGCTAGCTATTTGTTTTAATCATTAGAAAAACAACCACCAACAAACAACCTGCAAGGAGAGATTAAGCAACCAGGGAAATTTAGAGAGAAAGTAACTTTTCCAAGTCATGGGCTAGCTCTCAAGATGGGGCTAGAAGGCAAACTTCCTCAATCCCAGCAGGAGTTTTAGATTGGTAATTAAGCTCCTCCAGAATTCCTTTCTCCTACTTAAAGATAATTATGGTCCCAAATCTCATTACATTAACTGCATAACTATTCCATCTGTAAGTTCCTTGTAGAATCACTACTACGACTACTACTACTAATAATTATGCATTTTAAATGTATCTTTTGTTTTTTTGCACAGTGCTTTTTTTGTTGTTGTTGGTCCTAGAATTTGAACTCAGGACCTGGGCTGTGCTCAAAGCTATTCTCTGGGCTCTACCACTTGAGCCACAGCACCATTTCTAGCTTTTTGTGTTTATGTGATGCTGAGGAATTGAACCCAGGCCTTCATGAATGGGAGACAAGTACTCTACTACTAAGCCACATTCCCAGTCCCTCCACAGTGCCTTTTGATCCATCTATCAGGGTTGTATTTCTTTCTTAAACTAACACCTTCAGTTTGTATTGTTGCTGTGGTTTTATTTATGTTATTTGTTTCTGACATTGTCACTTGCTGTCTAGAAAACTATAGAGGTTAATCATATGTGAGATATTTTCTGCCACGCCACTGTGGTTGAGGCTATGCACAAATACCAGCTTTATAGCAAGCTGTATGAGAATTAAAAAAATGGTACATGAAAAATAAATACCTAGCACTTCTGTGATTTAATATGCATCTTGTTCTTCAGACTGCTTTATAAAATGTTTGACTGTGTCATTTTCCTAATGAAATTCGATGTTCCTTTTTATTTTATTTTAAAAGTGACTATTTATTTAAAAGAGACAATTGGATGATTAATTAGATGAGAGTGTCAAACAGGAAACCTGTGGCTGAACAGTCTTAGTTTACCTGCTTTGTGTCTACAAAGCGTGGCTGGAGAAATTGGAAGTGTAGTGTGAGTTGTAGAGTTTTGGCTTCTCTTGGGATATCTGCAGAGCTGGCCAGCATGTAAGCATTGCCCTAAGAAGTATTGCACTGTGATTGGTGGTGGTCCTAGCATGTGTGTAGTCCACTAAACAATAATGGGCTGTGATTGGTGGTTTTCCTCTCAGGGCTGGCCTCTATCACTTCCATGGTATACTTGTTCATTCATATGTCTTCTCTGCCTGGCTCATTAATTATATCCATGACCTTCACCTTTCTTTACTCTCTGCTCCTGGGATTTGATGCCTCTTCCTTCCTTCTTCATAACATCTCCCACCTTTAAGGCACAGAACAGGTGTGATGACACCAGCCACTTATAGCCAATCCTAGCTATTTCAGTAGGTTAAGATCTGAGGATCATGGTTCAAAGCTAGTCCAGGCAGGCAAATCCCAAGTAACTCTTGAATTCACCAGCAAATAGCTAGATGTGGAAGGGAGGTATTGCTCAAGTGGTAGAGTGCCAGTCGTGAGGAGAAAAGTCAAGTGAGAGTTTGAGGCTCTGAGTTCAAGTCATAGTACTGGCATACCAAACAACAGTATTGTTGAGGGAGAGGGAAAAGGGAGCAGAGTGCCAGAACCCTCACTCAGTCACTCATAGTATCTTGTTAGCACTTTACTTGCATTACATGTCTTGACTCCAAATAGGACCAGTTTCAGAACAGTATCCCAAATATCTTGCATATGATTCATGGTAAACTAAGCTCATGAGTTTTAGGGTTTTGTTGCCTGAGGCTAAATGCACACAAAGTAGTAGTAGTTGTACTTGTAATTATGTTATTAATCAGTAGGCATGAATCAATAATCAGAAGTCACAGTGAAGGATGAACAGTAATGTTTGAATGAACAACTAATGTTTCTTGGATACGGTCATGCCTTATCACTCAGGTTGCAGGGGTCTTCACATGCCCTTCCCAGTGACTTAGCATGACAATTACATCTTAGCTTGTTCCTTGATGTGCTAATGGAGAGGGAAATGTGACAATGTGGAATGTGCCATCTTCCAAAAGAACACAAAAGAACAACCCGAAAGCAAAAACACAGATCCATGTGTTCTGTAGCAGTGTGAAGATCACATTTTACCTTCTCTAGATAAAAATGAGAAGCAGAGGGACAAGGAGCAGTGGTTTATGGAGCAATACCCCATTGCCACCTCTAAATGAACTCCACCTTCTCTTGCCAACCTGAAACAATCCTGCCAAGCCACCACAAATCCACAGAGTTCTTTTCTTTTCTTTTCTTTTCTTTTCTTTTTCTTTTTCTTTTTTTGCTAGTACTGCGGTTTGAACTCATGTCCTCATAAATGCTTATCCAGTTTGTTCACTTGACTGGTGCTCTACCAGTTGAGACCTATCCCCTGTTTTGCTTTTTGCTGGTTGCTTTGGAGATTAAGTCTCTCGGACTTATCTTTCCAGGTTGGCTTTGAGCCATTGTTCCTTGTATCTCCGCCTCATGAGTAGCCATGATTCCAAGGATGAGCTGTCAGCACCTGGATCACAACTAGTTTTACAATGTTCATTAGGAGGAGGACCAAAGACACAGAAAGATTAAATCACTTGTAGAGATCATAGACATAAAGGGTCATCCTGACACAGGAGCCCCCTTCTGTCACCTCTACAAACGGAGGCCTTGATTCCATGGCCTTTGCAACACTTCCAACACAGATAGCATCTTATTTAGAGTGGTGTTACTTTCCACATCTATGGGGATAATTCAGTATGAACCTGGCACTCTTGCTTGCCTCTGGTAAACTGTGGCCCTAATTGCTAACATAGATGTTCTCAGTCCTCCCAAAATAAATACCATGAAAGCAAAGATTATGTCTGTCTTTGCTATAGACAATACCCTATGACCAAAAATAAAAAATCTGTACACTTAGTAGGCAATTTGAAAATATTTGTCAACTAAATATATGTTTTTAATATAACTAAGTGAATGTTTTAACACAGGAGAGATTGTACATGTCTTAAAGGCAGCATATGTGTTTTGAGACCTATCTCTTTGCCAAATCAACTTAGGACTCAAAGTCCCTGCAATTGCTGGGTGAGCAGGGAGAAAAGAGCTTCATGAAGCAGCACCATAGGTCACACCAAAAGCCCTGTGTCAGGCCCTGTCTCAGGTCCTCCGGGGAGTTTGTTGTTGCCTACATGTGACCACCGGGTGGCAGTGCATGGTCCTTCTAGCCCGGAGCTGATTTTATTCTGTACAATGCATTCTGGCAGCGTTTGCTTGTTCTTCTTCTTCGGAGATGTCTTTATGGTGCTTATGAGTATGGAATGAGATTGCTTTCTAAGTACTGCATAGAACACTAATTGCATTCCTTGTTCTTGCTGAATATTTAAACAGTGAGGCTGAGAATTGGGTTCAGTTTAGTAGAGCTGACACTGACATCATGCACCATGGTAGGAAGACCTGTTTTACAGTTTCCTCTTTAAGAGTCCAGTTGGGTGAAACCCATCTATGCATGGAAGGCTCCTGACTGGCCTAGGAACAGCACCAGACTTCATGCATTAGTAATTTCTTCTTTTTCAGGCTTAAAGAATTACTTTTCAAATAGAAAATGGGAGACTAGAGTCTCAGGAGCACAGCTAAACCTTACTTCTGGGTTGAGGCCTCTCTTCCCTCTCTTCCCCAAATAGACTTGTGTGTCTATTTGGCTGTGGTTCTTCCTTGTTGTGTCACAACTGATTTCATGACCTTTGGAGTCAGGGTGGGTGAAGATTCTCCCCTTTGGCTCTTCAAATGTTGTTCATTTGCTTTGGAATTATACATAGTCAAATTGAAATTATTTCTCGTATTTCCAAACCAAACAACAGAAGGGATAATTTCACTGTGTGACCAAGGTAGTTGAAGGGTTGAATTTGAGATGGTGCTAAGTATGAACCTTGGGAAGAGATCATGAGATGCAAAGGACCAAGGCCCTACCCAGTTTTCCCACTTCCTGCCTTTCCTGCTGTCTGTCTGTAGATGACTTTGTGTGTTTATGAGTTTTTCCCTGACAAATATTTTTGCTTTTGTATATTAGCCACTCTCTGACCTCTGAATATCCCAGTCATATGAGTGTAGCTCATGGGGGCAGCCATAACGTGTGAATTCAAAGACACTTTTCTTAATTGCTTTTCTTAATTGCTTGCTGTGCAAATGGCATCTTTTGTAGTACAGTTCCAACAAGAAGTAATGGAACTCAGAGGGAGTCTAAGATCCAGATTGTTACTGAGAGGTTATTTCTCTAGATTCAGAAAATGCATCTCTTGTCTGGGACTCAGACAATGTTCATTTTACAAGCTTTTCATATGATTTTGATTTGGGTGACCCATGAGCCACTGTTTTGGAAAACAGTGTCATTCCCCAAAGATTGCATGTAACAAGAGGAAATCAAAGGAATTAGGGGCTCTAGCATTTATTTAGTACCAGTTTTCTGTTTTCTTTTCTTTTCCTTTTTATTTTTGTCAGTAGTGGGCCTTGAAATCTGGGCCTGGGTGCTGTCCCCAAACTCTTCAGCTCAAAGGTAGGGCTCTAACACTTGAACCACAGCGCCACTTCCCATTTTCTGGTGTTTTTGTTGTGTTTTTATTTTTTTTTTGAGATAAGAGTCTCATGGACTTTCCTGCCCAGGCTGACTTTGAACAGTTATCTCAGATCTGAGCCTCCTGAGTAGCTAGGATTACAGGGGTGAGCCACTGGCTCCCCGCTTACTTAGTACCTGTTTTAACTCTGTCACTGAGTTGGGCATGAAATATTCTTGTTACTTTAGCTTGAGCAGATTCCATCCACTGTCCTTTGGCTTAATTTATTTTTTAGGAAAACATTTTTAAATGTTTTATCTTTATTGAAAAGAGATGACCTGGGGTTTATGATTATATAAGTAAGGTAATGGGTACATTTGTTTTTAAACACTGTTACCCCATCCCAATTTTCTCCCTCTTACCCATCCGTACTCCCCTTCCCCACAAGTTGTAAAATTCATTTCCAACTTAGTGTCAAATGAGTATGGATGTTGCATTACTTAATCCTTTGTCCTGCTATTTATATAATTCCCTTTCTTTTCCAAAGACTGAATAACTTATATACATACACAAGGTACAGAAAATTAAAAGAGGAAAAAAAAGAATAACTACATACAAGATATAAAAAGAACCTCTTGTTTCTGATTCATGGGGTTCATGTTGTTATGCTTCATTATGTATGGTCCTATGCACTTAGCAGTTTCGGTATCGAGAGATTGTTAAAGAGTATCATAGACATATTGTAGTTCTTAAAATGAGGGAAACCATGGATCATTTTAATATATATTTATTGTAAAGATACATGGGTCAATTTTTAATAGAACCAGATCTCATTGACTATGAAATAATTCTCCTATAACCTATTAGTCTCAAAGGTTAAAACAACTATAATAACTGCCAGTCAGGTACCCAAGTGGAGCTGGTATGTAGAGAATATTATCCATTGCTAGAGAATGTAGACACCTTTCTGGGCCTCAATGCAAGCTCCATTTGTTGCTTGGTTTTCTGGGTTCTTTATTTCAAGTTAAGCTCAACACATTATTTTTTTTAATGTAGATGTGCACTGGTTTCCCTAAAATATTGGTGGCAAGAGTAGGCTTAGGTAAATATAGTGTAGCCAGAATCAGGTTATGGTTGATGAATTTATAATCCCAATCTAATCCTTGGTGGGTAGGGTTCGTTTGAGAAGAAAGCGTGTCACCTATGTAGTCAGGAGAATTTATTTTAGTCTCAGTTCTATATGACACGAGTTCTGAGACCTCACTTCTCTAAGTATCAATACTCTATCTGTAGAGAAAAATGATACTAATAGTGCCTTTTCACAGGACTGCCTCAAGGCTAAAATGAAATACATGTCAGTATCTCTTTTCTCTCTTTTCATTTCTTTCTTTCTTGACAGATAGTATAGCACCCTGTTGACCTCTGTTGGCCTGAAGCACATGATCCTCCTGTATCATCAGCTTTCCAAGTTCTGGGGTTACAGGCATGTACTAATATGCCTAGTTTACAGATCAGTATTTTCTTTTTTGAATTCTTCACAAGCAACTCTCATAATGTTTGACATATACAGGTAACAACTTAAGTAAATATCACTTGTTATTTGCTTGTTGTATTCACTTTTAAAACTATCTGAACAGTCTGAACAATCTACCTTGCTGCTCTCAGTCAAGGAAATACTTGTAGAAATCTAATTTCAAGGTAATAATGCATTTCCTTACTGTGTGATAAATAGAATAATATCTCAGTGTAGTTTGGCTATAGGTTTTTAACCATCCAGTCATAAAATTAATGGATTGTATAAAGTAATCTAGCCTACAGCTTTGAGCTGAAGAGCTTAGGGGCAGCTCTGTCCAGGGCCAGAGTTCAAGCCCCACGACTGACAAAAAGATCATCATCAACAACAACAACAACAACAACAAACAAACAAGCCGGGTGCCGGTGGCTCATGCCTGTAATCCTATCTATTCAGGAGGCTGAGATCTGAGGATCGCGGCTCAAAGCCAGCCCAGGCAGGAAAGTTCGTGAGACTCTTATGTCCGATAAACCACTAGAAAACCGGACGTGCTGCTGTGGCTCAGACGGTAGAGCGCTCGCCTTGAGCTGAAGAGCACAAGGACAGCGCCCAAGCCCAGAGTTCAAGCCCCACGACGAAAAAATAAATCAGCATAGGTCTTATAAAACTCAATACCATAACATGTATTTAATGTCATAGCTTTGATTCACATTGATTTGTGCATAAACATTTCAGTTCCTTAGCATGTCATTTTAGTGTTAATTCAATAAACAGCCATATTTTAAAATAGAATTTTGCATTACATGGTTGGTAGGTCTTCAATGTTCTGAGGATGAAGTTGGATGTTTGGAGAAATAAACTACACATTCGATTCATAAAGGTTGTTTGGTGGGTCTTTTTTATTTTATTTTTGTGGGGCTTAAACTGAGAGCCTCACATTCTCATTTGCTTTTTTGGTCAAGACAGCTCTCTTCTATTTGACCATTTTCTAATTTTGTTTTTCTTGTGGGCTACTTGGGGATAAAGAGTCTCATGGATTTGTCTGCCCAGGCTGGTTTCTAAGCATGATCCTCAAAACTCAGCCTTCTGAGTAGCTAGGATTACAAGCATGAACCACCAGTGTTGAACACTCTGTGGGTCTTTATTCAACCATGACACATTGAGTACCAATGTAGAATCACTGTAGAAAACAAATTGAGTCCTTAAGAAGCATCAGTCTGCAGGAGGACAAAGGTCATTGAAAATAATATGTTTACTTCCAGGTGCTGGTGGCCCTTGCCTGGCTGCAGAGGAGGCTGAGATCTGAGGATCACAGTGTAAAGCCAGCACAGGTGGAAAAATCCTTGAGACTCTCATCTCTAATGAACCATCAAAAAGCCAGAAATGTTGGCGTGTGTGGTTCAAGGCTTAGAGCACTAGTCTTGAGTGAAAATGCTAAAGGACACTCCACCTAGGCCCTGAATTTAAGCCCTAGTATACATACACACACACACACACACACACACACACACACACACACACACACACACACACACACACACACACACACACACACACAGAGTATTATTAGGTCATGAGAAATGTTATTAAAGAAAAACAACAAGGTTTTCATCTGGGAGGAACTCTCTCAACTATGTGGTTGTTTTATTGAAACCAGAGTTTGGAGAAAGAGACATGATTTTATCTAGGAGAAAATTCAGTTCCAGTGTATGCGGCCCTGAGATGGGTGCTGGGGGTGTGGGTGACTCAGTTAAGAAGACAGGAATAGCTAGAAGAGAATAACCAAGAGAACTGGCGGTAAGGAAGGGTATCATAACACAGAGACATTTCATTTTCCTTCTGAAATGAGTAGAAAGCCATTGTGGAGTTCCAGGCAAGAAATACTTCTTAGTGTGATAGTGTTTGAATGAGAGTAGGAATGGGACTATTTAGGGACTGTAGTTTGCAGGTGTGGGAATAAGGATGCACTGCATTCATGTGGATTGCATTAAGGTAGACACAGTGGTATATTCTGCATGCAGTTTAACAGCCTAACAGGTGGTATTTTGTGATGGCGTGGATATAGCATAAAAGCAAATAAAGAATTCCAAAGTGTGTGAGAATGGAAAGAGTGCTGGGAAGATGACAGTACTGATTGTGAGTTTTATCTTTGCTGGATTCATCAAGCTTTTTCTATCCATATGTTTGCTTCCAGAGCAACCTTCTCCCATAGGTGGCAAAGCTCAATTAGAATTCATGCCTCCAGTGTGGATATAGATGCTGTGGCCAGTGCCCAAGGGGCCATGTTTGTTCTAGTGGCAAAAAGCAGCAATTGAAGAAGTGAAAAGAAATACAGGCTAATGCTTGCTTTTTTTTTTTTTTACATTTCTTGTCTTCCACTTGTTCCTCAGGAATACTGATACACAAGCTGTGCCCTCAGAAAAAACCATTTCCCAAAATATTCCACCATATGGAGTGAAATTGTTCAACCCCAATTGAGTTATTTGTCTTTTGTCTGCTACTTTTGTCCCTTATTCCCATAAACCTAATCATTTTTGATTTCCTGGATGCTGGTTGACTCTCCCCTTTCTTTTCTTCTAAACACCGTGCCCTTCATTATAAGAAGTAGGCTCCTGTGTTCCCAGTGCCCCCAAACTCATTGCTTTTCCTCCTTCCACAGCTGAACAATCCCAAGTGTCATTGAGCTGACTTCATGGAGCTTTCTGAAGCTAGGATGCTGAGATTTGGAGCTGGAATGTCACAGAGGTACATGGAACCATTTCTCAATGCTGCACTCTACTGATGCACAGATCTGCTTTTGCAGGTTGCATTAACAAAGATCATTTTGCTACCTTTGCTAAGAATAAGACAAAATGAGCATCATGCAATTGTCTTTTACTCTGGAAATGCAGGAAGAGATTATGGGGTTTTTTTTGTTGGTTTGTTTTGTTTTTTGGGTCCGGTCATGGGGCCTGAACTCTGGGCCTGGGCGCTGTCCCACAGCTCTTCAGCTCAAGGCTAGCACTCTACCACTGGAGCATCAGTCCCACTTCTGGCTTTTTCTGCTTATATGGTGCTGAGGAATCGAACCCATGGCCTCATGCATGCAAGGCAAGCACTCTACCACTGAGCCACCTTCTCAGACCTGAATAAGAGATTCTTACTCTGGTCAATTCCTGTTTCAGTGTGTGTGTAAGGTGGGGAACTCCTTGTGAGCTGCCATCTAATGTCACCAAAATTGAGATTTAAGTTACATTAAAAAAATTAGTAAAGTCAATGCATGTTTCCCCTTCTATTGTGGATGGTAGATTTAGCTTGTAAACTCATCAGTAAATATGGTTGGTGGTATGTATGTATATACAAATGTGTTCACTGAAATATGATGGATTGAAGGGAGAACTCAAATATGTAATTCCTTAGAAAGGCATAGCCAGATTTTAGCAAAATGAAACACTAGGAAGCAGGTACTGGAAAATATGGGTGGAGTCAAGAGGAAAATTGTGAACAAATAGCAAAATGGGGGGAAATGCAGTCAAGAATCCAATGCATCTGCTGCAAAATTAAGAGTGAGGGAAGGGCTGGGTAGGGAAGGGATGGGTTGAAAGGGGTGACATGGATCAAGATATATTGCATTCATGAACTGCTTTGTTACATGAGAACTCCTTTGTACAACTGAAGAATAATAACATTCAAAATTGTGTTTTCAAGAAGATGCTGATCAAGGGTCTCTAGATGGAATTTTTCCCTGAAAGTTACATTAAGTGCTTCCATCTAAGGAATATAATCTTGAACAATTCTTTATTTTGATCAATTTGAAAGGAATGAGGTCAAGTAATTTCTGCATTACCTTCATTAATCCAGCAACATTTTTGAAGTACTTAACTATGCTTGTAGATTATGCCAATGTCCTAAGAAGGGGGTGTGAATACAAATGTGAACTGTCCACTTCTTTTTCTCCTAAGAGAGAGGGCATGAACATTTCAGCATAGGGCTGGATATTAACTCAGAAGCCTTTGTAACCTACGTGGTTGGTCTCTGTCACATTCCCTCTGGCTTGCTGTCATGATGGAAAAGCTCACAGTAGGTACATTAATGAGCCGACAACCGTCTAGGGAACTTGGTTTACTAAATTAGGTGGAAGGATGCATTTGGTTTACTGGCTACAGTGCACCAGTTGCTTAAAAACTGGATTGGAGTAGAGGAAACAAAATAGAAACCATAATGACATGTCTGAGAACACCAAAGAGCGGCTACTTGGGGATGATTCTTTCACATGATCTGGTAGCAACAGTGCTTGGGAAGTCTTCCTGGAGAAGGAGATATCCTAGAAGATTCTCACAAATAGTGATATTGGGGGAAGAACTGTCAGACAAATGATTGGGGTATGAGTGGTAAGCATTTCAAAATCCCACCAGCAGAGTTGAGAGGTATGTGGAGATAATTATACACTGTCTTGAATTTCTACAGGTTAAAGTAAATGACAAAGCCAGGAGATGGTGGCTCCCACCTGTAATGCTAGCTACTTAGCCATATTTAATTTAAAAGAAGACAGGCCATATGTTAAGAGAGCGAAATGAGGACTAAATAGTGAGCTTGAATAAAAGGGTAAGAGTTTGCAAATGTACCAGGAAGGATGGGGATGACAAAAATGTATAAAGATCATATTAAGAAATTATGAGCTTCTTGGACTGGGAATGTGGCTTGGTGGTAAAGTGCTTATCAGCATGCATGAAACCCTGGGTTTGATTCCTCAGTACCACATAAATAGCAAAAGTTAGCAGTGGCACTGTGGCTTAAGTGGTCAAGCACTGGCCTTGAGGAGAAAAAAAAGCTCAGGAATCGTGCCCAAACCCTGAGTTCAAGTTTCAGGAATGGCAGGAAAAAAAGAAAACAACAAAAACAGAGAAATTACCAGCTTCCTCTCCTTGAATTGTAGAGACTCCAGTTTTCACAGTAAAATGAATTTTCACAGAGGTGCTTGGCTGCTTGGTTAGAAGAGCAGACAGAAGACTGTCGAGTTGAACCAAGTTCATGAGCTAACACCTGGGGACAGAAGGCAAGAAAGGATTAGTCTTATGATTCTGGGATACATCCTCATTTTTATCTCCTACCATGGGACTTTTAAGCCCTCATTAACGACAGCTTGGAGAGAAGTTTCCTTTTTCCTTTTTGGTTCCAAGGCAAATCAAATCACTACTGTCACCCAATATTTTCTTTTCTTTCTATTTGGACTTGATTCACTTGATGATGGAGTGCACCAGAAACTCACCATGACACTTGAACAAGTAGAAGTGAGTGGGAATGTGCATGGTACCTGCAGGATTAAAAAAACACAAAACCTGTGCAACATTCAGCAGTGTTCCTGGCCAAACAAATAGCATGATCATCCCTCTGCTGATGTCCAAAGTATGAGAAGGTTGAGCTAGGAATGTAGCAAACTGTCCTCCAGTGTTTGGAGTGTCTAAAAACACTCTATTTTTGGATATACAAAATTGAAGAAATGACATCAGTGGGCCTAGTTTCTGGACAAGAAACCAGGAGTGTGTGTTCTTGCTCAGTTCTTTGGATCAGCCCTGGTGTTTTACAAACTGAGCCATTCATCTGGTACAGTATTTTGGTGATTAGTGATAGAGTGTCATAAACTTTGCTGCCCAGGATGTTTTGAATTGTGATCCTCCATGTTTCAGCATCCGGAATATCTAGGATTATGGGTATGAGACACACATTTCATATTCTTAACCCTAGAAGGCCAGTATGTGGGATGAATGAATAAATGGGTTATTTCTTTTCTGTTTACTGTTTCACTATATAGTAGATCTTGTTCCATGTTTCCTGGACTTTTCCAAATTAGCTTATGCATTTCATTAGGAGGAACTTAAATGCATGCATAGCCAGAAACTATCCCCCAATCCCCACCCACCCACCCCCAGTACTAGAGCCTGAAATCAGGGCCTAGGAGCTGTGTTTGAGTTTTTTTGATGTTGTTGCTTGTTTTTATTTTGCTTAAAGCTAGCATTGTACCACTTGAATAACAGCTCCACTTCTGTCCTTTTGGTGATTAATCGGCAATAAGTGTCTTAATGATCTTTTCTGCCTGCGTTCACTTCAAACTGTGATCTTGAGTATTTAGGGTTATATGAGTGAATTACTGGTACCCAGAACCAACTTTTTTTAAAGACCATTCTTATTAGCATGTAATTAATTGTCTAAGGAAAGGTCTCGTGATAGTTCCATACTTGCATACAATCCATTTCAGTTAAACATTCTCTTCCATCACTTTCTTTTATTCCCTCCTTGAAACAAATGTAGGCAGGCACTGGTGGTTCATACCTGTAATCCTAGATACTCAGAAGACTGAGACTGGAGGATCTTGATTCAAAGCCAGCTGGGACAGAAAATTATGTGAGATACTTATCTCCAATTAATTATCAAGAAGTCAGAAGTGGAGCTGTGGATCAAGGAATAGAACAATAGCTTTGAGCAGAATTGTTAAGGAACAGGGCCTGCTGGATCCTGAGTTCAAGCACCCCTCCCCGCCCCTCTCTCCAAACCAATATCAACAGTTTCATTTTTCTATTTTAATACACTCATAATTATTTGTATCGTATTTGCCCTCATTCAGCTTCCCTCCTGGCCTTCCCTCATATTTTGCTTTCCTGTCATTCCTTTTGTTTTCATTTTTTAGTGTAATTTAACAGTGAGCTTTCTATATGCTTTTTCACCAGTACATATATTATAATTTAGTCAGATTCACCTCTTATATTATGCTTTGTTTCCATACCCCTCTACCAGCACATTCAGTAGGTTTCAGTGTATCTCCTTACACCATCTTTTTACATAGTCACAATGTATTTAATCTTATTTGTACTCCATCATTCTCCCTCCCTTTCATCCCCATATAGTTCCACATTGAAATCATGTTCTCTAGTCATGTCTATAAAAATATGCTTGTAACTAGATATGCATATCTTTCTAAGTCTAGATGGGTGAAAAAATGTGACACTTGGCTTTTGGATCTTGGCTAACAAATCAGACACATCCTCCATCCCCACCTCCCATCCTCTTTTAGAACTGTAAATTTATTTTGGCTTTCAGGGAAAGCAATGTACATAAATCAGTATTTGCTTGCTTGCATTCTTTCATAGATTAGTGGACATGAGTGTGTTTGGATCTGGGTTCAAATTCTAGATTCCACTCTTAAATACCTGACTTGTAATTTTCAGCTGAAATCCTGTGTAGGTGTTTGAATAATAATAAAACACCATTCTTAGGATGATTATTAAGAGTAAAATGAAATGGTGTAGATAGCTTTAGGTCATCTTTACCCAATAGGAAACCAAGATTTAGAGATTCCAAACATGCTGTGTAATTATTATCTGCAACATCAGGTAACTTTTTTTGCATTCCAAAAGCATTACAGATGTGTTCTTACAGATTTTCGATATGGGAAAAGCAACATGTAAGAACTGATTCATAGGCACTTTTTTTTTGGTCATGGGGCTTGAACTCTGGGCCTGATCTCTGTCCCTCAGTTCTTCAGCTCAAGGACAGCACTCTACCATGTGAGCCAAAGTGATGCTGCCAGTTTCCTGAGTGATTTGTTGGACATAAGAGTCCCACAGACTTTCCTCTCAGGGCTGGCTTTGAACGGTGATCTTCACATCTCAGCCTCCAGAATAGCTAGGATTAAAGGCTTGAGCCATCAGTGCCCAGCACATAGGCACTTTTATAAACACTCAAGTACTTGAACTATTCAATCAGGTCAATTGACTGGAATGGAAAAGGTTGATATATTGCCTGCTCTGTGGGAGTTGTTATTTGGGTTTGTCATTTATCTCTGTGATTTAGAAAGCCTGTGCTTAGTCATCTCCAAACACACTTATCAGAGACACACTTATCAGAGATGGGTAATCAAGCCAGGGCCATCCCCAGATGTTAGTCAGCGATACTGTGAAACTCATTTTCTCAGAGCTCACTTACATCCATCATTCTTCTTTGGGGACAGGTCTCTGCAGAGATACAGTACCTGTGACTCTGTGGCCTTGTCGGGTATCAAAATGCTCTGTCATGAAAAGCCTAGCCAAGGACCTCCTTTTCTTTTTTTAAAAAAATTTATTTTATTTTATTTGTGAACATACTGTACAGAGGGGTTACAATTGCATGGGCAGGATAATGCGTACACTTCTTAACAAGCATTGCAGCCTACTCCTTTGTTTACCCTTCACATCACTTCCCAGCCTCCACCCTCCCCACCAGTCCCAATACTTCTCCTTCCCCCCTCCCCCCCCCCCCGCACCGACGTTGTAAAGCTCATTTTGGACATGACAACTTGTACTTCTCATTGTTGCAACAGGTCCACCTGTATGCTTAAGCAACTGGTTTTTCCCCATCTCCTCCACAAGTTATACTGACATCAAATATAGTGAAAGCAGGGGTTATACTGTGGGGGAGGGACATACAGAGCAACAAAGAGATAATCTTATAAATGCATTAGAAACACATGCATGAAAGAAAAAAACATTAAAATACACATCTAAGGGTTCATTTTCCTGACATCACATTATCTGACCTTTTCTGCTTGACTCATACATATACTAGATATTGCAAATAAGGGAAACCATGGGACCTATGTTTCTTTGGGCCTGGCTTACTTCACTTAATATAATTTTTTCCAAGTTTTTCCATTTCCTAACAAATGGGGCAATGTCATTCTTTCTGATGGAGGCATAGAATTCCATTGTGTATATATACCACATTTTCTTGATCCATTCATCTACTGAGGGGCATCTGGGTTGGTTCCATATCTTAGCTATGGTAAATAATGCTGCAATAAACATAGTTGTGCTGGTAGCTTTAGTGTGGTCTTGTTTGTAAACATTTGGGTAAATGCCCAAAAGTGGGATTGCTGGGTCATAGGGGAGTTCTATGTGAAGTCTTTTGAAGAAACTCCATACTGCTTTCCAAAGTGGTTGAACAAGTTTACATTCCCACCAACAATGAAGTAAGGTTCCTTCTGGCTAGGGATGTTGAACATTTTCTTCATGTGTTTTTGGCCATCCTTCTTTCTTCTTCAGAGAAGTTTCTCTTTAAGTCTTTCGCCCACTTATTTATTGGGCAGTTGTTTCTTTGAGGATTTGTTGTTGGGTGGTTTAATTTTTTGAGTTCCAAGTATATTTTAGATATGAGACCCTTGTCCGTTGTATGGCTAGTAAAAATCTTCTCCCAATCCGTGGGCTTTCTATTGGTCTTCCTAGCTATGTCATTTGCCCTGCAGAAGCTCTGCAACTTTATGCAATCCCATTTGTCCAAACTTTCTTTGATTTGTTGTGTTTCCGAGGACCTCTTTTCTCTGTCCCATCTTTCTAGATGGAAGTTAAGATTTCTATTTCACAAAGCAAAAGGGCATGCTATTTGGAACCAGTGTCTGCTCCTCTGTGCAGTAAAGTTCAGAATGTAACATCACCTCCAGTTGACCTTGTTACAGTTGGATACGTTTTACCAAGGTGATTGCATCCTCTTTATGGCCATTGTTTCAATTACTGCAGGGCACTGGTCTGCAGTGGAAAGATAAGGCAGCTTTCTTCTGTTGCATGATAAGAATAAGGGACTTTGCTGGAGGAGACTGTCTGTTAAGCCATCAGAGACTTGAAACAATGGACTTTTTGCCATTTGGGATTGGTTTCTGCTTAATCTGTAAGAATGTCCATCTGCCACCTTTGGATATTATTTTCTCATTTGAGAAGTTGTGCCCAGCTCATTAGTTGTCTATTTTTATTCAGAAACAAAAAGAGATAGATTCAAAGCCTGGACATAAATAATTTCCAGGCTTGACTACTTCCTGCTCCTTGTCATGGGGCCTTCTCCATAGACTCCTCACACATGGAGTTGTTTTGACCACAGCAAAGGATGAAAGAGAATGAGAGAGAGCAAGAGAGAGTGAGAGAGTAAGAGAAATATCCCACTGTGAGAGTAACAGCTATTTATATTGCAAGCTGAGAAGTAATATCTCTCATTTCTTCCACATTCTATTCACTAGAACCAATAAGCTAGATGTGGCCACATCTAAAAAATGAGAGATTGCAGGCAATTGTCAGTCCTGGTGTGGTTTTTGACCTGGGATTAAAGGGACCTGCACAGTTAATCCTGATAAGTCCTGAAATGAAGGGATAATCTATAACTCATCTATGCTCTTGTCATATCCAGTGCCTGAATGAGTCTGTGCGCAAGATTCATGGTCTTAGAGAGGGTTGGGTGTGCCTGGCACTGGTTGAAGCCACCTCAAGTCTAAGGGCCACTCAATGGGACAGGAAAAAAAGGAAATTCAGAAAAGAGCTTAAAAGATAAAGAGGACATGAAACAGCCTAATGCATGTGAAGAGTCTAGAATCAAGGGAGAACTTTATGGAAAAGTTAAGGGTCCAGTATTCTCTGCATTGGGAATTTGTCGTGCCAGTGTACTCCTGTAGTACTGCCAATCAGTATGCTGAGGCAGGAAGAACATAAATTCTAGAATAGCTTGGGCTATATCACCCAATTCTATCTCAGAAAGGAAGGAAGAGACAGACAAAAGGGAGGAAAAGTGCAAGAAAAGAGAAAAGGAGGAACTAGTAAAGAAAAGGTAGGGGTAAACAGAGGAAAGAAGGAAGGGAAGAGAATAAAAACCAAGAATAGGGAAAAAGTATATGTTGGGATGTCTAAATACCCCTCATGTATGACTCAACAATGATAAATGTCAGCAACTACTTATGGAGACTTTTTCAAAAAGAAAGAATAAAGTAGTATGGAGGAACAGCTCTCTGAGATTCTTCTGTGAGTGAACTTACTGGGTGCTTTTGGGGTCATAGGGGAATGGATTTGGAACTAAGTCTTGCTATGTAGCCCAGGTTGGACTGGAACTCACTATATAGGCCAAGCTGTCCTCAATCCATAAACTTCCTGCCTCTGTCTTCTGCATTCTGTGTTTGTGAGTATGGCTTTATTACACCCAGCTCATTTTTAATGCTGCTGTTCTTGCCAGTCCTGGGACTGGAACACAGAGAATGGACCCTGTCCCTGAGCATTTTTGCTTAAGGTTAGCTCTCTCCCACTTTGAGGCACAGGGCCATTTGCAGTTTCTGGTGATTAATTGTTGAGAAGAGTCTCATGAACTTTGCTGCCTAGGCTGGATTTAAACAGAGATTCTCAAATCTCAGCCTCCTGAGTAACTAGAATTACAGGTGGGAGCCACCAATGCCTAATGCATTATTAATTCTTTTCCTTTCAGAAAACCTGTGAGATAGCTGGGCAGTGGTAGCGCATGCCTGCAATCCTAGCTACTCAAGAGGCTAAGATTTGAGGATAGCAATTGAAAGAATGTCCAGGTAGGGGACTGGGAAGGTGGCTCAGTGGTAGAGCATTTGCCTTACATGCCTGAGGCCCTGGGTTCAATTCCTCAGCACCACATAAGCAAAAAGAAAAAAGTCAGAAGTGGTGCTGTGGCTCAAGTGGAAGAGTGCTAACTGAGCTGAAGTGCTGAGGGACAGTGCCCAGGCCCAGAGTTAAGGCCCCACGACTGGACACCCTCCCCCATAAAAGAATGTCCAGGCAGGAAAGTCCATTAGATTCTTATCTCCCATAAACCACCAGAAAGCCAGAAGTGGCACTGTGGTTCAAGTGGTAGAGAGCTAACCCTTAGCTGAAGAAGGGGTGGGGTGAAGTGGACCACTTACCTCGAACCAGCCCTACTCTGGGTGGGCATTACATGCATGCATGGTCACACACCCACAGGGAGTAGGAGGACGGAGATCCATGCAGCCAGGGCGAAGAGATCCTTGGGTTTCTTGTGCCAGCAGCAGGTGCCCCACCAGCTGCAGGAGGATGGTAGCAAACATGGCCTGGATCCTGAGACTGTCGATGGACACAGTGGATGCAGTGGAACCAAGTAGCCTCTGGGCAGAACCGGGAGAGGATGCAGGGCAGACTCCGAGCCTCCTGCTTCCTTCTTGTGTGGCCGCTACGGTTGTGTGCTTCCAGACTCATCTGGGACTGTGTGCATGTGTGTGCGCATGCGTATCCCTCACCAGCATTTGGGCTCATGCCCATTGCACGTTTGTACTGTCACAGTTTGTGTGCATGCGTGCCCTTCCTTCACACTTCCTGGCTGGGCTTCTATATCTCCTGAGAGGCTGGAGGACCCATGACTGCTGGAATCCAGACCTGAGGTGAGACTTTCCCAGATTGTATTGGAAAACATCCAGTGAAGGATGCAGCAGGGCACCATGCTTGGTTGGAGCACTATCTATAAAGTAGATTTTGTACTCTGTTTTCTAGTGAGCTTTGTTCTTTTTTCTTTTGCCAGTCTTGGGGTTGAACTCAGGGCCCGGGCACTGTCATTGAGCCTTGCTGTGCTCAAGGCCAACGCTCTACCACTTGAGCCACTTCCAGCTTTCTGCTGTTTATGTGGTACTTAGGAATCGAACCCAGGGTTTCATGCATATGCTAGACAAGCACTGTACCACTAAGTGACATTCGCATCCCTTTTGTTAAACCTCCAGCTTATCAGGAGGTTTAGAAGCCCAGCCCAGAAGTGTGAGGGAAGGGCATGTGCACAGGGTCAAGTGAATGCACATGCAATGCGCATAATCATGCAAGCTGGTGAGGGACATGCATGCACAGACGTGCATACATGTACACCCACCTGCATGAGCCTGCATGGGTATGACCACAGTAGCCACCCACAAAAGAAGCGGGAAGCTGAGAATCTGCCCTGCATTGTCTCCTGGGTCCAGCCCGAGGCTGCTTGAATCCACTGCATCCACCAGCAGTCTCACGACCTAGGCCGTGTTCATTGTTGTCCTCCCCCAACTGGTGCTGCACCTGTTGCTGGGATGAGAAACCTAGGGTGTCTTCAGACTGAGTGCATGCATCACCATCCTCATAGTCCATGTGGGCATGTGACTGCAATATGTGTGTGATGGCCTCCCGGTCTCGGGCTAGTTCAAGGTAAGTGGGACACTTCACACACATGCACGTATGCATGTGAGTGTGTGTGTGTGTGTGTGTGTGTGTGTGTGTGCACGTGCATGCACACACACACACACACACACACACACACACAAACACACAAACACAGACACACACACTCATAGGACCAGAAGCGCAGGTCAAGGGACTGTAAGTGTGTGTGAAAGGACCTTAAACTGGGTGAAAGGACTTGGGAACACACTTGCAGAGCTACATAGACATTGACTAAGGCGCCCTAGAGCCCCACAGAGAATAAAGGGGGGTTGGGCTGTCTCAGAGGCCTCCTTGCTACCACTCCCCAGTATCGCTCCGGGGTTGGTCAGTTCTGCCGTTACCACTGGTGGTCATGGAACTGGAGCCACATTCATTGCCACCTTTCCCAAACTGGCACTGCACCTGCTACAGTGATGTCTCTTTGCCTGTGGACCTCTGTCTTCCTGGTCTGCATGTGCTTTGTTGAGGTGCCATCATGGGAACGCCCTCATTGCCAGGAAGTACCCCTCCTCTTGATCCTCCTCCCCACCAGGGACTGGAAGCCATGGTAAGAGGAGGTCCATTACTCCTGCTGATACAAGAAAAAATGGAGACTTGTAGAAAGGAGTTGACAGTGGGGATGAAGTCCTGCCTTGTACACAATAGATATCCACCAAGAGATTCACAGGGCACAATGGCATACTGATAATTCAGAGAAGTCTAGGATTAGAAAAAGGATGTCATTTTGGCTCACATGAGTCTTTTGCACTTCCTGTGAAACTTACATCAACAACCTTATTTTCTCTCTCTTTTCACAGACCATTCCCCAGGAGCTCAGGACATCTGGATTTGAGCAGAGTTGTCACCAGAATGCCAAGGGACCATTATCATTGCATGGCCACCACCACCTGGGACTAGTCCACTTTCCTACAATGCCCATACGAGGCTTAATGTTCTTTCCTGCCTGGTTTCACTTCAAACTGTGATCTTCAGATCTCAGCCTCTTGAGTACCTAGGGTTATAGGAGTGAGTTACTGGCACGCAGAACAAACTCTTTTTAAAGACGATTCTTATTACCATGTAATTAGTTTTCTAAAGAAAGGTCTCACCGAGTGCCGGTGGCTCACTCCTGTAATCCTAGCTACTCAGGAAGCTGAGATCTGAGGATCGTGGTTCAAAGCCAGCCTGGGCAGGAAAGTCCTTGAGACTCTTATATCCAACCAACCACGAGAAAAAAAAAACAGAAGTGGCACTGTGGCTCAAGCGGTATGGTGCTCAGCTTGATCTGAAGAGTGTAAGGACAGCACCCAAGCCCAGAGTTCAAGCCCCACGACCGATCAAAAGAAAAAGAAAGAAAGAAAGAAAAGAAGGTCTCGTGCTATTTCCATGCATGCATACACTGCATCTCAGTTAAACTCACTCCTCCATCACTTTCTTTCATTCCATCCTTGAAACAAATGTAGGCAGGCACTAGTGGTTCATGCCTGCAATCCTAGATACTCAGAAGGCTGAAATCCAAGGATCTTGATTGAAAGCCAACTGGGACAGAAAAGTTTGTGAGACACTTATTTCCAACTAATTATCAAGAAGCTAGAATTGGAGCTGTGGATCAAGGGATAGAACAATATCTTTGAGCAGAAAAGCTAAGTAACAGTGCCTGCTGGATCCTGTATTCAAGCTCTCTCTCTCTCTCTCTCTCTTTCTCCCTCCCTCCCTCCCTCCCTCCCTCTCTCTCTCTCTCTCTCTCTCTCTCTCTCTCTCTCTCTCTCTCTCTCTCTCTCTCTCTCTCTCTCTCTCTCTCTCTCTCTCTCTCTCTCTCTCTCTCTCTCCAAATCTCAACAGGTTTCTTTGTTCTCTTTTAATACACTCATACCGTATTCACCCTCATTCAGCTTCCCTCTTGGCCTTCCCTCATATTTTGCTTTCCTATCATTCAGTTTGTTTTCATATTTTTAGTGTAACTTAAGGCAACAGTGGGGTTTCTATATGCCTTTTCACCAGTACATGTATTATAATTTAGTCAGATTCACCTCTTTGATTATGCTTTGTTTCCATACTCCTCTACCACCACATTCAGTAGCTTTCAGTGTATCTCCTTACACCATTTTCTTACCTAGTCACAATGTATTTTAATCTTATTTATACCTTATCATTCTCCCTCCATTTGACCCGTATATTTCCACATTTAAGTCATGTTCTGTAGTCATGTCTATAAAAATGTTTATATCTAGATATGCATATCTTTCTAAGTCTAAATGGGTGAAAAAAGTGATACTTGGCTCTTGGAGCTTGGCTACCAAATCAGATATATCCTCCCTCCCACTCCTGCCCCATCCTCTTTTAGAGCTATAAATTCATTTTGGCTTTCAGGGAAAGCCAAGCACCTAAAGCAGAGCTGCTCACGAGGCTGAGATCTGAAGATCACAGTTGGAAGTGAACCAGTTAGGAAAGACCATTAAGACTATTATTGCCAATTGATCACCAAAAGGCCAGAAGTGGAGCTGTTACTCAAGTAGTACAGCAAAATTAAAACAAAAACACCAACATCAAGTATTTGCTTGCTTGCATTCCTCTTCATAGAGTAGTACACATGAGTGTGGTTGGAGCTGGGTTCCAATTCTAGATTCCACACTTAAATACCTGACTTGTAATTTTAAGCTGCAATCCTGTGTGTGTGTTTGAATAATAATAAATAAAACACAATTCTTGGGATGATTCTTAAGAATAAAATGAACCAGGGGCTGGGAAGGTGGCTCAGTGGTAGTGCACTTGCCTTGCATGCTTGAAGCCCTGGGTTCGATTCCTCAGCACCACATAAGAAAAAAAGAGAAAAAAGCCAGAAGTGGCGCTGGGCTCAAGTGGTAAGAGAGCTAGCCTTGAGCTGAAGAGCTGAGGAACAGCGCCCAGGCCCAGAGTTCAGGCCCACAACTGGACCCGAAAAAGAAAAAGAATAAAATGAACCAGTGTAGATAGATTTTGGTGATCCTTACACAATAGAAACCCAAGATTAGGAGATTTCAAACATGTGAAATTATTCTCTGCAACAACAGGTATCATTTTTTGCATTCTAAAAGCATTATTGATATTTTCTTACAGATTTTCTTTTTTTTTTTTTTGGTGGTTGTGGGGCTTGAACTCTGGGCCTGAGCACTGTCCCTCAGCTTTTCAGCTCAAGGCGAGCACTCTACCATTTGAGCAACCATGACACTTCCAGCATTCTGAGTGATTTATTAGAGAGAAAAGTTCCTGGACAGTTCCTGTCCAGGCTGACTTTGAACCATCATCCTCAGGTCTCAGCATCCTGAGTAGCTAGGATTACAGACATGAGCCACCAGCACCTGGCTCATAGGCACTTTTATAAACACTGAAATAGTTGAAGTGTTGATTCAGGTCAATCGACTTGGAATGGACGTGTTTGACATATCACCTGCTCTGTGGGAGTGTTTGTTTGTGTGTATCATTTATCTCTATGGTTTAGAAAGCCTGTGCTTATACATCTTCAGACAAACTTAGCAGAGATGGTTAATCAAGCCAGAAGCCAGGGGCCATCCCCAGATACTAGTCAGCACCACTTTGAAACTCACTCACTCTCTCCAAAGTGACTTCCATCCATCACTCTTCATTGGGGACCGGTTTCTGCAGAGATATAGTACCTGTGAGTCTTGGTCTCATCTGTTATCAAACTGCCCTGTAATGAGAAATCTAGCCAAGGACCTCTTTTTCTTTGCCCATCTTTCTGGATAGAAGTCAAGATTTCTGTCTCACAAATCCAAAGGGCATGCTATTTGGAACCACAGTCTTTGGTCCTGCGTGCAGTAAAGGGAGTTGAGAATGTACCATCCCCTGTTACTGACCTTGTTACAGCTGGATACATTTTACCAAGGTGGTCTCATCCTCTTTCTGACCATGGTTTAAATCACTGCAGGGCACTCATCTGCAGTGGAAAGATGCAGCAGACTGGTTTTGTTGCATGATAAGAATGAGAGACTTAACTGGAGGACACTGTCTGCTGAGGCATCACAGACTAGGGAAAAAGTCTACTTTTTGCCATTCAGGACATGGTTTCTGCATAGTCTATAGGAATGGCCACCTGCCGCCTTTGGGTATTATTTTCTCATTGGGGAAGTTGTGCCCAGCTGATTATTATTCAGAAACCAAAATAGATAGATTCAAAACCTGGACTTAAGTCAGAGTCATTTCCAGGCTTGACTATTTCCCACTCATGTCTTCCAACTGTCATCTGGAAGCTGCAGCTCCTTGTTCTGGGGCCTTCTCATACACTGCTCACACATGCATTTGTTTCACCCAGAGCAAAGGGTATAGGAGAATGAGAGAGAGAAGGAGAGAGCAAGAGAGAGCAAGAGAGAGAAATCCTACTGTGAGAGCAACAGCTATTTATATTGCAATCTGAGAAATGATATCTCTCATTTCTGCCATGTTCTATTCACTAGAAATAATAACTAGATATGGCCTTATCTGAAAAATGAGAGATTGCAGGGGATTGTCGAGATTAGTATGGTTTTGACCTGGAACTTCCTTTCAGAGTGTGTTCCCTTAAGGGGATCTGCTCAGCTAATGGCTTATGGGTCCTGAAAGGAAGGGACAATCTACATTTCATCTATGCTCTGTCATATTCGGTGCCTGAATGAGCCTGTGCCCAAGCTACTTTGTCTCAGAGAGGGTTGGGTATGCCTGACACTGGTTGGAACCACTCCAAGGCTAAGGGCCACGAATGGGACAGGAAAACAAAAGGAAATTCAGAAAAGAGCCTAAGAGACATGAAACAGCCTCATGTGTGTGAAGAGTTTAGGGAATCTAGGGAGAACTTTATGGAAAAAAGATAATGATCCAATATTCTCTCCCTTTGGGAATTTTCCAGTCATGCCAGTGTACTCCTGTAGTACTGCCATTCAGAATGCTGAGGCAGGAAGAACATAAATTCCAGAACAGCTTGCACTATATCACCCAATTCTATCTCAGAAAGGAAGGAAGGGACAGACTAAAGGGAGGAATAAGGGCAACAAGCAAATGAAGAGAAAAGGAGGAACTAGTAAATAAAGGGAAGGGTAAACAGAGGAAAGAAAGGAGGGAGAGAATTCAAAGAACAAAGAATAGGGACAAAGTATTTTGGGATGTATAAATAACCCTCATGTATGACCCAACAATGATAAATGTCAGCAACTACTTATGGAGACTTTTATAAAAAGAAAAAATAAAGTAGTAGGTGACAATATGTGACAAAATGAAATAGGTTTATGGAAGAACAGCTCTCTGAGATTCATCTATAAGTGAACTTCCTGGGTGTTTTAGGGTAAGAGGGATTTTTTTGGAACTAGGTCTTGCTATGTAGCCCAGGTTGGACTGTAACTCACTATAAAGGCCAAGATGGCCAAGATGGCCTCAATCTCTGAACCTCCTGCCTCTGCCTCCTGCATTCTGTGTTTGTGAATATGGCTTTATTACACCCATCTCCTTTTTAATGCTGTTGTTGTTGCCAGTCCTTGACCTGGAACATAGGGCTTGGGTGCTGTCCCTGAGCTTTTTTGCTTAAGGCTATCCCTCAACCATTTTGAGGCATATGGACATGAGGTTATCTTGTCATTGTCAAGAAGAGTCTCATGGACTTTTCTGTCCAGTCAGAATTCAAACCGAAATCCTGAGATCTCAGCCTCCTGTGTAGGTAGAATTACAGATGAGAGCCACCAGTGCCTGACACATCAATAATTCTTTTCCCTTAAAAAGACCTGTCAAGTTGCTGAGTAGTGGTTCCTCATGCCTACAATCCTAGCTACTCAAGAGGCTGAGATGAGAGGATAGCAGTTCAATGCTTGCCAAGGTAGGAAAGTCCATGTGACTGTTATCTCCAATAAACTACCAGAAAACCAGAAGTGGCACTGTGACTCAAGTGGTAGAGTGCTAGGCTTTAGCTGAAGAACTGAGGGACAGCACCCAGGTCCAGAGTTCAAGCTCCATGGCCAAAAATAAATGAATAACTAAATGAAATAAAGAATAAAAGACCTCTCAAGTAGAATAAACTTCAGGTCCATAAAATAGAAGTCTGCTTCTGAGATAGACATACTTTGTGTATGGTTTTTATTAGAACAATTATAGATATATTAAAATTCAAGACAACGGTACTAAAAGATATAAAAGCAAGATACTTTATTTCTAACCTGTGAGGGATAAATAAACATTTAAAAAAGGGAGTAAGTGAATCAAAAACAGTAAAAAGAGGTACAAAGCAGCACAGGGACCCATACAAACTGGAATCAGAAATGAGAATGGCAGATGTGGACAAAACTATGACTTCATCTTGGATGTCTTGTCTCTCTTCTCAAGTGGAAAGAAATTTTTGAGTTGAATCTTTACAAAGTCTCCTTATCTCAGGCTCTCTTGCAATTAGATGTAGACCGTGCTATGTGAAAAGGACAGTGTTATAATTTCTGTACAAGGATAGTGTCTGTAATAACCCGTGGGGCCCAGGGAATCAGTGGGGCACAATAGTGTGGCCCCATGGTCCGGCCTGCTGGAGGGGGAGCAGCATCAAGAGTCAAGCCTCACAACTCCACAGACCCAGCCACTGGACAGAGCAGGGCATTGTGAGGCTGATGTCACCACCCCAAGGGGCACTGGAGGGGCATGCCATGGCTGGGGCATGCCACTGGAAGGGGCAGAGCAGGCCACCAAAAGGGGAAGGGGCATGCTCCTGGAGACATGCACATAGGGAGCTGACTATTGGGATTGGACTTGGGCTGCTTGGGGGAAGATCATGAATATCAGTTTGATGCCATTAGTGGGGCAGGGGTGCAGCCTTTCTAGGTGTATATAGGCTGCATGCTCCAAGGCTAGGGGGGAAGTTAGGGGAAAACACATTGGGAGGGAGGAGGGAGGAGTCCTGAGGACACCTGGTCTCTTGTGGAGAGGGGAGTAAGGAGGAGACCAGTGGTTCTGAAGAGATGAGAGTAAAGGAAAGACCTGGAGTCCTGAGGCAGGAATTGAGTGTGGAGGAAGGAGAGGATTGGGAGTGGAGGGGGAGAGATGGCAAGAGGGGAAAGCCTGCCACAGTAGGGCAGGGCAGGCCTGTGGAGGACAGGGCAAGCTCTGAGAGGCCATTTGGGGCTTCTTGAGGGGCCATTTGGGACCTCCTTGAGAGGTCCTTTGGGGCTTCTTGAGGAGCTATTCAGGGACTTTTTTGGGGGGGCGGGGGTTCCAGTCGTGGGGCCTAAACTCAGGGCCTGGGCACTGTCCCTCAGCTCTTCACCTCAAAGCTAGCGCTCTACCACTTGAGCCACAGCACCACTTCTGGATTTTTTTTCTTTTTGCTTTTTTCTGTTTGGTCTGGTCATGGGGTCTGAACTCTGGGCCTGGGCGCCGTCCCTCAGCTCTTCAGCTCAAGGCTAGCACTGTACCACTTGAGCCACAGGGCCACTTCTGGCTTTTTTCTTATGTGGTGCTGAGGAATTGAACCCAGGGCCTTATGCATGCAAGGCAAGAGCTCTACCACTGAGCCACCATCCCAGTCCTTCAGGGACTTCTTGAGGGGCCATTTGGAACATCCTCCTGAGGTCACTCAGGGCCTCCTTGAAGGGCCTGTTGGGGCCTCCTTTGGAGGTCATTCAGGGCCTCCTCTGGAGGCCATTTGGGACCTCCCTCTAGAGAGGCCTGTGGACAGTGGAGAGGCCTACATGTGGGGGAGGAAGGGAAGAAAGGGAAAAGCCTTCCCCTTTGGAGGTTTGGAGGTTTGGGGCTTTGGAGATCTGAGGTTTGAAGGTTTGCAGACCAACTAATTGGTGGTTTGAAGACCAACCAATAAAAGTTGGAGTGTCAGGACTGCCTATTGGAGGTTTGGAGGTTTGGTGATTGAGGCTGCTCTTGGTTCTGGGTATCTAAAAGGACAAGGAAGTCTCAAGACACCTTTCTGGTGTAAATAAACTTCTTTTGTTCACTTCTCACTGTGCCTCCATGGATTGTCTCGCTCTCTGTGGTTCATCAATACCCCACTGGGTGATGTCCTCACAGGGGCCATCCTAGGATGGCCATCCTAGGATGCCCAACCCCGAGGAAACATGAGGGCCACTGGCCAATGTCCTCATGGTTTCCACATGGCTGCCATGGTAGCAGTAAGAGCATCCGGCCATGTGCCCAGTGTCATTGGCAACAGACTTCCTGGACCAAGTACCTAACTGCCAGCAGGTGTGCACTGGGCTCTGATTGGTCCACTTCCTCACTGATGTCAATGGCCTGACTTGTGATTGGTCCATTTCCCCCTGACATCACAGAGCATTGTGAAGGTATGCCCAACAAGGTACATATGAGGCAGCTGCTCTCCAGCTTTTTCAGTTACAGTGCTGGGAGCTTTTACTCCGGTGACCTGATGGACTAACTCAGAACTATTTGATTGCTTTCTTTGGGTGTGGGGAGTGGTAGTTGTGTTGTTTGGGTTTGGGGATTTCATTTATTCAGCTGGGGGTTGTGTTTACTTGTTTGTTGGTAGGTTACCTTCTGTTTCTTAAGATTTATTAGTTGTCCACTTCATTTAGATCATCTTAGGTAATTCTTAAGCTTGATTACTTGCCATCCCAGGGACAAAGTGTTAATGTACAACTTTAGTTCCTCCCCCAGGGAGGGGGAGATCACTGTCATTGTACAGTACAACTTGACAAAGATTATTGGTTACTGCAGCTGTGTCTATGAGAAGCTGGCCCATCACTGCCTCACTGACACCACAGTGGCAGTCAAAGTTCTCCCAAGGAAAGATCTGAAAAGTCATGAGATAGAAAACGAGGTAGCAGGTGGGAAGTTGGCTCAGTGGTAGAGCGTTTGCCTTGCATGCCTGGGGCCCTGGGTTCGATTCCTCAGCACCACATAAGAAAAAAGCCAGAAGTGGCCCTGTGGCTCAAGTGGTAGACTGCTAGCCTTGAGCTGAAGAGCTGAGGGATGGTGCCCAGGCCCAGAGTTCAGTCCCCACGACCAGACCAAACAGAAAAAAGAAAATGAAGTAACCATTGTGAAAAGTGTACGTCACCCACACATCATCCAATTGTTCCAGGTGATGGAGGATGAAGACTCCTTGTCACTGAGCTGGCCACTCAGGGACATCTCTTGGGGTGGAGTCAATAAATCCCCTTGCATACGCCTATTCCAGTATGAAGCCAAGAGGTTGTTCAAGCAGATCACGAGTGCCGTTCACTACCTTCAAGAGAACTGAATTGCACACCTAGACCTGACAGCCAACAACGTCCTGTTCAACACCAATGGCAATGTTAAGGTCAGTGATTTTGGCGTTTCAGGGTGACCCCAAGACAGTTGCTAAAGGGGGTTTGTGGAGCCTTACTATTCCACCCCACTGAAATGATCCTACAAAACATGTTCAGTGGGTACAAGGTGGACATTTGGGGACTTAGGTGAGGTTTTGTATATGATGACAACGGGAAAGTTCCCATTTGAGGAGAATAAGATGACTCAGATATGGAAACAAATCCTAGAGGCCAGGTACACCGGTCCCCTTTACCAACTGCAATGGGACGTTATCTCCTTCCTAAACTGCTGACTGTGGGCTTCAATCTGAGGCCTGCTATTGAGGAGATAATGGAGCACCCATGGCTGGCCCTAAGTGTGGGATTTGGCCTGCTTCCTGATGAGCAACTGCCCAGCAAGCTGGACCCCATTATTGTCACAGTCATTTGCAACATGGTGTACACGGTAGCTGGTATTAAAAAGAAAGAACAGAGCATTCAATGAAGCCATGGCACCTACCTGCTCATCCATGAAAACATAAAGGAGAATACCAGAAGTGTGGAATCAAAAATGATGCTTTTGGCTAGTCCACCATGCACACCTCCTGAGGACAATCCCACCAGCCTTCTTCCTCCACAAAAAAGAGCCACCTATTCTGCAGGATGTAACACCTTCAGCTTGTCCTCAAATTTTCAGTTACCTCTGAAGAGAACCCAAAGTGCCAGTCTGCCTGTCCTTCTGCTCTACACCCTGCAGAGCTCCAGTTCCAGCTTCATTTGTGGCCCAGATTCTTTTAGCTGGTCGGGTACACTAGACAGTTTCCACTCAGTGGAAAATGGTCTTCCCTCTGGGCATCCTCAGGGGGAGGCCATAGACCTCAGGTGGAACATTAGACAGGGCTGGAGGAGGGTGGCTAACAGGATAGTCACCATTTTTCGCAGACTTTGCTGCTGTGTGAAAGCCCCAAAGTAATGTTCACAGATTGAGAGCAAAGCTGTCCCAGAGAAAGCAGTGCAGAACTCTGAAACAGCACAGTTGAAAGCCACCAGACTCAGACCTTCGGGGTGAGTCTAACTAAAGCAGAGAGATGTGGAATTGAAGAGCTTCAGGTGGGAAAGGAGTCATGCAGGAAGTTCACACTGTGGAGGTCTCAGTCCAGCATGGCCAGGTTGTGTGACGGCTGCTAGGGGATTCTCCGACAGGGATTCCTTTCGGAGAAAGGACAGCTGACATCACCAAGGCTTTCCAATGCTGAAAGATAAGTTGAAAGGTGGCCTCAATCTGCTGTACCTTCTGAGCTGGGCATTTACACATCGATCCCTTACTTAATAGTATTGTCACTTTATTGAACAACCTTTTCCCTTGGTCCTCTGAACACTAAGGTGTTTTTGTCCCAAACGCTTCAGGTCATCTCACCTTTCACGTAGGTTGCTTGTGTCCCCAATTGCTAGTTTATTTATTTAGGTTTAAAGTGAGGCCCTTGAGCTTGGTGGTATAGGAATCCATGGATCTCAGGGGCAGGAAGCATCCTGGACTCTGTTTCTCCTTCCGCAGTCTCTAGGTGACTGGGTACAACTACTGAGCACACTAGTTACACTGGCTGGGTTGGAGTACAAAGGCAAATCTTCACTGCGAATGGAGAGGTACCTCTCTCCATTCACCCAATGCACTATCAATGGTTTCTGCCCTTACTTTCCTCCATTTCAATGCACTTTCCTGCGTGTGTAATTTCTCTCTAAATCTCATCATTATCCCAACATAAAACCTTCATCCAAGCATCTCTTCTTTCAGAGTTGTTTATTTGCTCACAATAAAAGAGACCCTATTACTAAGACAGGTTGTTTTGAATGGCAACTCCTCCCATGAGTCCCCATTTTCTCTAAGGGGAACCAGAAGGCTGGGTTAGCTGAGTTTCAAATAAGAGAACAGTCTGACCAACCAGAGCCACTGTTTAGACTGGCTAAAAATATGAAGTAGAATAATATTCCTTCCTTGATCGTAGAGGTAGAGAAACCTGTGAAGGAGCAGCATTCCTGAGAAAGTATGGAGATACAGTGGTGCCACTGGATGGACCCTGCCTGGGATGACTGCATCTGGACAGTAGCAAAAATTTGGTAAGGTTGATATGACCTCTACCACTGGGCTATTTGTGTTGGTTTAGCCAGGGCCATGAGATTTCCACAGAGAGGCTTTGATGCAGGCTGATGCTGTCTGCCCTTGGGTGACAAGTGTGTTATAGGGAGGATTTGAGCACACCTGACTTTTGCTATATGTGCACTGATGTCAGGAGGCTAAGCCTGCAGAGCAGACTGATGAGATTTTCTGCAGTAGGTAGGATCAGTGGTCCAGCTCAGAGCTATTTGTGAGCAGATCTCCCCTAAAAGAACAAAAAGGGATTCTGGTGAGAGTCCCAATAAGGGCCACAAGAGGGAAAAGATGGGTACAAAGTAAATGACAGGGTGGACACTAAATGTAAAGGAGAAATGACAGGAGGCAAATTAAGAAGGGAGCTGAGGAATCCTGAATTCCACATGGGCCATTCTTCAGTGAAGAAAGTGGGTGGGAAGGAATTAACTGTTGATTTGTAAGACTTCTTGATCACTATTCTTTTTTTTTTCCTTTTGTCTGTTGTGTGTATGTGTTTGTGAGTGTGTGCTGCTACACCTCAGTGCTTTTTTCTTATGCTGTTTCCTTTGTCTTCTCTGTTCTCTCTCCACTTTTCTCACCTTCTCCCTGCTGCCGCCCACCATTTCTCTTCCTTTGTTTTCATTCCTCCCATAGCTACTCCTATTCTACTTCTCCTGTTCCTCTTCTTGCTGTTCCACTACTAACCTCTACCATTCCCTTTCCCTCTCTTCCTGCTCTTGAATCTGTCTCTCTCTCCCTCCACCTCCCTCACTCTTCCTCTCTCTCTACACTTCTCCCTTTTCCCTTCTTTCCCTTTCTCCCTCTCTGTCTTTCTCTTTTTTCTCTCTCTCAGTTGTCATGGATATGTCTGGTTCTCTCCTGCTTGAGTTATACTTCCAGGCTTGCATTTCTCTATTTACTTGAAGATGGAGTCTTCCCAGACTTGCTGTAAATGCAATCTTCAAGGTATCATCTTGGGAGATAGGTAGGAATACAGACAAGAGCTTACAGCATCAGGGAATGCAATTGGCTTTGTTAATCTGGTGTGGCAAAGGTTGCTTTCTCTATTTTGAAAGGGCATTTGTGTATTTATGTGAGGGATAGCTGTGTAGAGTCACCTTACAATTGGTTGTGGAAGGAAGGGGGTGATGGGTTTGTGTAAATGGACAGGGAAGGACGATATATGTGCTGTACAATTGCGCTGAGAGGTGTCAGATTCTTAGTAGAGACTCTATGAGTCCCCAGAGAGGCCCCCTTTCCCAAAGCACCCAGCTTGGGCATAGTGCTTCCGTTTCCCGGTAAAGACTTTAGGCCTCATGGAAGAATAGCAGAGCCCAATTTTTCTCCTTGGGGAATCAAGAATGCTATCAGAGCCAAGTTTTAAATATTTGAACATCAAGAGGCCATTTTTGGAATCACAAAGTGTATGAATTAAAAGATATTCCCTTCCGTTCAGCTAGAGGTGGTCAAGGAACAGGAGACCTGAGGAATCATGGAGATAAACTGGGATCTGTGGAAGGACATAGCCTGGATGGACTTTGGTTGTATATGGACCACACCCGTGGATGGACCCTGCCTGGGATGACTGCCTTCCCACAAGAACAAAAATTCGGTAAGATTAGATATGAGCCTTCGCACTAGAATATTTGTATTGGTTCACCCAGGGCATTAGAATTGCACACAGAGGCAGTGTTGAGGATTCATGCTGCCTTTGGGTGACAAGTGTATGATGGGGAGGAGATGGGCAAATCTGGCCGTTTCTCTGTGTACACTGGGTCAGGCGGCTGAACCTGCAGAGTAGACTGATGAGAATAGCAGCAAGAGGAGGGCTGGGGCTCCTGGTGGGTCAGTGGTACTGCTCAGGGGTATTTGAGGAGCAATGCTATTCTCAAACAATGAGATGGATTTGTGGCGAGAGAAGCAATAAGGGTCCAAATAGGCAAAGGATGCATAACTGGTTTAAGACAGGGTTGATACTGATGCTGAAAGAGAGCTGAGGAGGAATGTAAGGAATGCTGAACTCCTCATGGAACAATGTACAGTGGAGAGGGTGGGTGGGGAGGGAAGTACTATTAATTTCCATGATTTCTCAATGCTTTTTAATTGTCTTTTTGTTGGTTGTGTGCATGCATTTGGGAATGTGCTGGCTTCAACTCTGTTCTTTTCTCTTTCTCAGTCTCCTTTTCCCTCTGTGGCCTTTCCTTGGGCCCTCCTCCCCTCTACTGTCTCTAATCTCTCCTTTCTTACACCCTCATTCTTCTTCTCCTCTTCTCCTCCCTCTAATCATTCTCTTCTCCCTATCTCATTCCTTCTCGTTCAATCCTTTCTCTAGAATTTGTCTCTTTGTCTCTCTGTGTTTAGGTATGTATGCATGTCCCTCTCTTTTTCTCTCTGTCTGTTTTCCTTCTCCCCCTCAGGCCCCCTCTTTCCCTTTTTCTCTCTTGAGTGTGGGCGTGTTTCTGGCTGATGTTTTACCAGTGGAGTCACTCTTCTAGGACTGATTTTCTACTGAGTTGGACATGGAGTCTGCTCAGGCTGGCTTTATCTACAGTCTTCTCAGTGTCAGTGTGTACAGTAGTTAGGATTATACAGGTGAGCCTCCAGCACCTAGACTTTGTGAATCTGGTACAGCACAGATTGGTTTCTCTGTTATTACAAAAGGAATTTGTGTACTTGTATGAGGGACAACTTAGAAAATTTTGGGAAAGGAAAGGGTGTTGGGTTGGGCTGTATGTGGAGAATGGAGAGGTAGAGAATTACGTTTCCACAGTACAAGGGTTTCAGCACTGAGAGATGTCAGATTCTTAGGAGAGACACTTTGAGTCGCCAAAGATGCTTCCAGTTGACACCCCCTTCCCCAGAGCACCAGGCTTTGGGCATGGTGCTTCCTTTTCCCTGGCAGTTCCCAGGGGAAGCCTCTAGGTCTCATGGAAGAAGAGTAGGGCCTGATTATTGTCCTAGGGCACATGGTGTGTAGGAAGCTGAATTTCAAATATTGCCACACTATAAACCTCCAGAGCCCATTTTTTGAACCAAAAAATGTAGGAATTACAATATTTTCCTTCCTATCAACTAGAGGTGGAGAAACTTTTGAATGAGTAAAAGACCTAAGAAAGCATGAAAATATAGGAACATGTGGATGGAGATGAGTACAAGCGGACATGAGCAGAAATTTAGTAAGATTGGATATGAACCTCCACCACTGTGATATTCATTCAGCAGGGCATTAGATTAGTGTACTTCACTGAGGAAGTACACTCAAGCATGGAGAATGAGAATACTCAAACTTACAAAAGTAGTACATAGTATATATGAAAAGGAAGATTAAGGCAGAAAGAATCAGGATGAGTGTTGGAAATAATCTGTGTTTTTGTGTGTTTGCAGATGTGTGTTGTGTGTACATGTGCACAAAGTTGTATTTTTGAGTATCAGAGTAGACCTCTTTGGCAAGGGGGTTTTGGGGAAGGATAGGGGACTGAGCAGCTGGGTGTGGGGAAAAGCATTCTAGGCAGTTGGAATAGCAGTTGCCCCCAGCTGGCACAGTGCAAATGCCAGTGTGGTTGCAGCAAGGAAGCCTGTCCTCTGTGGGGAGAGACAGGATCAGAGAAGGCACAGGAGCCTCTTGGCAGCACAGGCTCTGCACTACACCAAAGGAAGCTGTGAGCAGAGTGGTGACCCACCATGCTTCAACATTGTCCTGTGGTTCTCCTGTCTACTCTAAAGCCACATTTCTTAGTCTTCAAATATGAAAGGGTGTGTGTGATATTGGTGTTTCTCATGAAATTGAGTGTCCTCCAGTTCCATCCATAGTCTCTAAGTATTGGTTTCTTTTTTTTTTTTTTTTTGGTTCCTTTCTGGTGCTTGAATTAGGGCCAGTAAAAGGTCCCTGAGCATTTAGCTCAAGGCTGGAGCTTTACCAGTTTGAGGCACAGCTCCATTTCTGGTTTTCTGAGGGATATTTGAAGTAAGAGTCTCATGGACTTTCCTGCCTGGGCTGGCTTTGAATGATGATTCTTAGATTTCAGCTTTCTGAGTAGCTAGGATTACAGGCGTGAGCCACCGATGCCTGGCTCATGATATAGTTTTGATAGTGAAAATATCCTATCCAGAAGTCAAGATTGCCTGCTCTGGTTCTGGCTCTGCAGTCTTCTTCAATCTTGAAAATTTTTCAAGATTTTTATTGACTGTTTTCAAGATTATATGCCACTTCCACTTAGTCTTGTCTGAAGTTTTATCATGATTTGACTTGGGTCTTGCAGGACTATAGTGAAGTGACACTGTGTGCCTCCCACTGCATCCCACCAGGTGGATGGGGACATCAGTTTGTCTTGGGAGTGTAGTAGGTAATTTTGATCACTTGAAGATGGCCAAATTTGCCCGTTTTTCTACTGAAAAAATTCTCCTCTCCCTTTGTAACTGAGTGATGTGTGGGAAAACACATAAGGCTGTGGAAATATCCCATTCCTCACATCATTGACAGTTTGCTTATGTATTTACATATTTATTCACGTTTGAACTTGCTAGGGGATTCCTATTGAATGCATTGGGTTGTAATTCCACTCCTGTCATGGTTTTGATGGTTCCAGACTTGGCCAGTGCGAGCCCCTTCTAACAGACTTTTATTAGTGCTTTTATTTCATTTTAATTTTATTTTTTTGCCAATCCTGGGGCTTGAACTCAGGGCCTGGGCACTGTCCCTGAGCTTATTTGCTTAAGGCTAGCACTTTACCTCTTGAGCCACAGTGCCACTTCCAGCTTTTTCTCTTTATGTGGCACTGCAGAACCCAGGGCTTCATGGATGCTAGGCAAGCACTCTACCCCTAAGCCCTCATTAGTGCTTTTGTTCTTCACTCATACACAAGATCAATGTTTATTTAGTACCTTCCATGCTCTAGTCTTTGAATCAACTATTATCCAGGAGCTGTGGCTGGATGGCATTTAGAAACCAACATCTGAGTATTAGGTATGTTCTTTGCTTTTGAGATGTTATTGTTCCTAGGCCCTTTTGGAGAAGAGAACTGGAAAATACATAAAACGAATATACAAAATACATGTATTCATATATATTGGTGTGCATTGATATATACAAGCCCATACATGTATATTTACACATATACACATTTAAATTTATATTAATTTCTTTTAGTAGTAAAGAAATGTAAACTCAGAACCTCTTGCTTGCTTTGCTTGGGTCCTAGTAATTGAGCCCCCCTTTAAGCCCTGCTTTTTGCTGGTTAGTTGGGAGGTGAAATCTAATAAACTTTCCTGCCTGGACTAGTCTCAAACTTCAGTGTTCAAGCTCTTAGCCTCCTGAGTGTCTCAACTTCTGATTTGTACACCAATCTATGTATATATATCCATTTATATATACTCAAAATCATGAGTTCACACTGACACCTCCAACTGCAATCTCACCCCAAATATTCTTCCAGTTTTTTTTCCTTTTCCATATTTGTAACTACCAAGAAACCTATTACCCTTGATAGGATGACTTACTGAGTAATTCATTCTGTTTGTAAACAATCTCCTGTGATTGCCTGTGATGTAAATGTATTTGGCCTTTTTCTATGGTTCCTGACATAGAAATCCAAAAACACTCATGCTTTCCTGAGTAACAGGGGTGGTAGTAGGTCTTTTGCTCTACTATTTGGTCATTGACCCTGGTTCCTCAATCAGAGCTCCTAAGACCTTAGTAATTTCCTGAGTTATAGTAGCATCTGACCCAGAGCTATGAAATCCTTTGGAATTTCCTGTCACAAGAGCATGTTCTAAGAGGTGCAACCCTTGATGTACACCTGGATAGCCTCAGGATGGAAGATGGTCTTTTTATGATGGACTGGTAGTGCAAACATGTAATCCCAGTATTTAGAAGGCAAATGCAGAAGGCTCTTGAGTTCAAGGCAAGCCTGGGCTACAGTCAAACCATCTTTTAAAAAACAAGCTTTTATAGGTACATTATTTGGGGATTAGCTCTTAACTTTGTTTTTTGGTTTCATGAAATTTTGTCATGTCTGTAAAATTTATACTTGCCAAGAGATTCAAACTGCCTGATCAACCCATTCTCTCTATTGCTCTGTATCTGTCTGTCTCTGTCTCTGTCTCTCTGTCTCTGTGTCTGTCTGTCTGTCTGTCTGTCTCTCCCCTTCTCTCCCTGTCTCTGGTCGATGTCCTCATGGTTACCACATGGTTGCCAAGGTAGCAGTAGCAGCATCCTCCCATGTGCCCAGTGGCCTTGGCAATGGTCCACTAGGCTACATGGAAGAGTAGTAGTCCCCCAAGCTCTCACAGAGACTTGATTCTTGTGACTATTTACCAGTCCTTTACACACTAGTTCACTCATTTCAGGAGGCATGACTAGTGCTATGAGCCCAGCATGCCTGGCATAGTCCCCGTGTAGCACACTCAGGCCAAGTGCCTGGTGCTACAGGATTCTGCAGCCGAGCTTCTGGTCAAAGTACATCTGACACTGAGCTGGCCTTCCCAGGCTGAAAGGAAAATGGAAAAGTAGCCTGAAGGTGTCTTTACTTCAGAGGTGGTAGGGGTTGCAGCTTGATCATATGGTGACTTCACCTGACAACAATTCACCTTTGTCCTTGAGGTGGTTTTGTTCCAAATGCTACAGCAGGTAATCACCTTACCTTTCATGTAGGTTTCCTGTATGTTTATATACTTATTTGTTGTATTTACATTTGAGCTGAAGCCCATAGATCTGAGGGTCAGGAGGCATCCTGGACTCTGCTCCTCCTACTGTGGCCTCTAGATGACTGGGTCCAACTCCTGAGCACACCAGTTACACTGGCTGGGTTGGAGCATAAGGGCAAGTCTTCATTGGGAAAGAAATGAGACCTGTCTCCATGTACCATGACAGTGGTTTCTGCTCCACTTTCCTCCATTTCAATGCAGTTTCTTCTGTGTGTGTTTTCTCTATAATCCTTTACTCATCACTATCCCAACATAAAGCCATCATCCAGGAGAACCCGATTTCCCATTTATTTGCTCACATTGGTAAAAGATAAAACACATATTTGAAAGACCCTAATGCATACACCCTGAAGTCGTAATTGCAACTTCCTCTGTTAGCCCAATTTTTCTCCTCAGATAAACAGAGTGTTGTGAGTGCTGAGTTTCACATATGAGACCACTGTGAACATGTAGAGCCTATTTTTGGAATCACAAAGTATATTAATTAAAATATGTTCTCTTCCTTTCAGTGAGAGCTGGAGAAACCTCTGAAGGAGCAGGAGACCTGAGAGAACACGGAGGTATAGTGGTGCCTGTGGATGGACCAGGCCTCTGTGGACTTGATCTGAGGATGGACCCTGCCTGGGATGACTACTTCTGGACATGAGTGGAGATTCAGTAAGATTGGATGTGACTCTCCACCACTGTCTTATTTGCGTTGGTTCATCCAGGAAGTGCTGAAGGCTGATGCTGTCTTGGGTGACAAGTGTGTGATGGGGAGGAGTTGGGCACAGCTGGACTTTGCTCTGTATACATTGGGGTTAGGAGGCTGAGCCTGCAGAGCTAACTGATGAGATTTGTAGCAAGAGGAGGACTGGGTCTCCTGGTGGACAAGTGCAGTTCAGGGTTATTTGGGGAGCAGATCTCCCCTCAAAGAATGAGGTGGGATTATGGTGATAGAAGCAGTGAGGGCTAAAGAGGGTAAAGAATAGGCACCTGGTGAATGACAGGGTTGACACTAATGCTGAAGGAGAACTGAGAGGTGGAATGTCATGAAGGGAGCTGAGAAATCCTGAATTCCTCGTGGTCCAGTGTTCAGTGAAGAGGGTACGTGGGGAGGGAAGTACTGTTAAATTCCATGATGTTTCCATGCCTTTTATTTTTTTCCTTTTGTTTATTTGTTGTGTGTATATGTTTGTGAGTGTTTGCTCGTACCAAGTCTTTATCTCTGTGCTTTTTTTCTTAATTCTCTCTCTGCTTCCTTTTCCATCACTTTCCTCTTTCACCTTTCCCTGTCTTTCCCCCTCTCTACTATCTCTTCCCTCCTCTTCTTCTACCTCATACAGTCTCTTAGTCTACTTTTCCTTCCCCTCATCTTCTTCCTCTCATCTCCCTTTTCTCTTACCTCTCTCTCTCTCTTCCTGTTCTTGAATCTGTCTCTAACTCTGTCCATTTCTCTGTCTTTCATCTCTCTGTCTCAGTCTTTCTTTTTCTTTCTCTCCTTCTTTCAATTTGCATGTTCATGCCTGGTGCTCTACCACACCTCCAGGTCTGCATTTTTCTAGTTAATTGATGATGGAGTCTTCCTAGACTGGCTGTCGCTGCAATCCAGGTAGCTTCTAGGATAGTTAGGATTACATAGCCTCCAGCATCAGGCAGTGCACTTGACTTTGCTAATCTCTTGTGGCACAGGTTTGTTTCTCTGTTGTTATGAAAGGTATTTGTGTACTTATCTGAAGGACAGCTGTGTCAGTGACACATTAAAATGGGTGTGGAAGGAAGGTGGTGTTAGTCTGCTGTGCAGAATGGACATGGAGAGAAGGACATGTATAGTGCAAGTGTATCAAGACCCTTAGAATATCAGAACATGTGCACACTCAAGGACATGTGCACTCCCATTTCCTAGTGAAAGAGCAAGCAGCTCCCTTTGCACGATTGATTAACAGCTTCCTTCTCTCTTTACCAAGATGTCTCAGAAGCACACAAGCAGATGGCTGCTCAGGAATTCCTCTGGGAATCAGCCTCCTTCAAACCCAACCTGATGTGCACGTCGAGACGGAATTAGGAAGGAAAATGTGCTCTTTTCTTCCTTCAAGTTCAGCTCTCAATGCAGAGCTAGATGTGTCAAATGATCTCCTCAGAGTGAGGCAGAGACTGCCAGGAGACAAGGCCTTGCTGCCCCAAAAGCTGCAGTTGAGGCTCAGAGTGAGGGAGTGGGCTTCAATTCACATCTGTGGGTTTGGCTTAAGAGGTTAGTGTCTTGTAGTCCTAGTGCAGTAGAGAGTGTGCCTCTTCGCTGCTGTGATTTCAGTGTTGAGTTGCATTGTGGAGATGGGGGAGAGGGGCAGTATGCCAAGCAGGAGGCAAGTCATTTTATGATTCCATGCCAGTCTTGTCTTAAGGGGCAAGATGAGCTCACTGTCCAAAACTCAGGTCTACCTTTGACTTTTCAATGGATAGTCTGATGCACACGCATGCTAGAACACTCCTAAACCTTTGTGGAACAGTTGGAGTGCATTTGGCTCAGTAGGTGAAGGAGATAGGACCAAAAGTTGCCCCAGAGAATGAGGCTCCCACAGCTTAGCTAGAATATCACACAGATCATTACATAGGCTTCTAACCAGCATGATGGGACCAGGGCTGGAGGAAAGACTTGGAAGAACTGAAGAGGGAGGAGCCAGTGTGGGATGGAAAAGCTTCCCAGAGGAGGAGCAGGTGAGCTGGTGTGTGCACACCATCTCCATGTGTGAGATTGAGGTGCACAAGGCGTCAGGCAAAGGGCATGGAAACACAGGTGAGGAGACCACAAGGCAAGGGTGAGAAGGGCTGTGGAAGGGAGTCATAAGAAAGCAGTGGGAAAGAGCTTTGACCATGTGCAACAGGACAATTGTCAAATAACTGTGTGAGAGAATGGGTAGGCCTTCATTCAATGGACATTTGCTGAGTGACCACAGGGTGAGAGACATCATCCTGAAGACTGACACAATGCTGAGAACAGCACAAAAATATCTCTCCTTGTGAGTTTACACTCAAGCATGGAGAAAGACTTTACACAGATTTACATAAGTAATAAAGAGAATACATCAGAAGGAAGATGTAAGGCAGAAAGGATGAGTGGTGGGAATATTCTGTGTGTGTCTGCACCCATGTGTGTGTGTGCATGCATGTCCACAAGGTTGTATTTTTGAGCAGGGTATCATAGAGTAGATCTCTTTGGTGGGTGGGAGTGGGGGAGGATGGGGGATGAGCAGCTGGGTGTCTGGGGAAGAGCATTCCAGGCAGTAGAATAACAGTGGCCCCCAGCCTGGCACAGGTTATCCTGGGCTGCTGCAGAACAGTACAAATGCCAGTATGGCTGCAGCGAGGAAGCCTCTGCTCAGTGGTAAGAGACAGGATCAGAGAAGGCACAGGAGCCTCAGGCTCTGCCCTTCACTGAAGGAGGACTATGAGCAATGCTTCAGCAGTGTCCTATGGTTTTTCTGTCTGCTCTAAAGCCACATTTCTTAATCTTCAAATATAAAAGGGTGTGTCTGATATTGGTGTTTCTGTACCTGCATTATTTTTTTTTCTTCTTTTATTGTCAGTTGTGGGGCTTGAACTCTGAGCCTGGTCACTGTCCTTGCACTCTTCAGCTCATGGCAAGCACTCTACTGCTTGAACTACAATGCCACTTATTGTTTTATAGTAGTTTATTGGAGATAAGAGTCTCAAGGGCTTTCCTGCCTGGCTGGCTTTGAACCGTGATCCTCAGATCTCAGCCTCCTAAGTAGCTAGGATTATAGGTGTGAGCTACCAGCACCCGGCTTTGCATTATTTCTTGAAGCTTAGTGTTCTACTGTGCAATTTATATTGTTGAAATTGTTTTCTTTTTATTTGTTTGAACATGGGTCTAGGGCACTGTCTCACTATCACTCTACCATTTTGAACCATAGATCTGCTTCTGGTTTTCTGGAGGTTAATTGGAGAAAAGAATCTCATGGACATTTCTTCCCAGGCTGACTTTGAACTTTGATCTTCAGATCTCAGCTTCCTGAATTGATAGGATTACAGGTGTGAACCTGATTTTATTTTATTTATTTATTTATTTTTTACTTAAGGCTGAATAACATTCCACTGAATGTATACGCTTTCTTTTTATTGGTCCAATGATGTACACTTGATTGATTCCCTATCTTTATTGTGAGTGGTGCTACCATAAATGGAAGTACATGCAGACAAAAAGAAACAAATAACAACAACAACAACAACAAAAAAGTATTCCTTCACTGGAGTCTGATGGCTCATGGAATCTTGCCTTGGTAGGAACTTTCATGAAAGTCTTTTCTCTAGTTAATGACCAAATACCTGGGAGTTGAGCTGTGGCTTAAAGTAGTTGAGCATTAACCTTGAGCTAAAGAGCTCAGGGACAGCATCATGGCCTCAAGTTCAAGCCCACACCACCACCACCAAAATCACTAAAAATATATTTGTGAAACCGTCTGGGAAGGTGGCTCAGTGGTAGAGTGCTTGCTTGCATGCATGAGGCCCTGGGTTCAATTCCTCAGCACCACATAAGCAGGGGGAAAAAAAGAAAAAAAAAGAAAAAGAAAGCCAGAAGTGGCACTGTGGCTCAAGTTGTAGAGCACTAGCCTTGAGCTGTAGAGCTGAGGGACAGTGCTGAGGCCCAGAGTTCAGGCCCACGACTGGAACCAACCCCCCCCCCTCCAAAAAAAATATTTGTGAAAATCAAACCTCACACAACTTACCCATTTTGTTATTTGGTTTGGAAATAATATAAATGATTTCAGATTGACTACATTTAAATTCCAAAGCAAGTGACCAACCCTTCAACAGAAAGGCAGGGGTGGGGGCTGAGGGGTGGTCTTCACCCACCCTGACTCCAAAGACCCTAAAATGAGCCAAGACACGACTAGAAAGATCTACAGTCAAAGAAATGTACATGTGAGGGCTGGGAAGTTGGCTCAGTGGTAGAGTGCATGCCTGAGGCCCTGGGTTCGATTCCTCAGCACCACATAAGCAAAAAAAAAAAAAAAAAAAAAAAAAGAAAAAAAAAAGAAATGTACATGTGTTGTCGGGAGAGAGGCCTAAGGACCTAGAAGAAAGTTCTAGCTGGGCACCTGTGACTCTAGTCTCCATTTTCTATTTGAAGCCTCTGGTACCTTCTATGTACAGATGATTTTGCCAATCTGAAAGTCATTTGTAAACTGACTTCCCACTACAGGTTGTTATGTCAGTGTCAACCCTATTGAACTGAACCCAATTCTCAGCATCACTGTTTAAAGAAAGAACAAGAACACAACTTGTTTTCCATACAATACTTAGAAAGCAATCTTGTTCCCCAGTTATAAGCACCATAAAGACATCTCCAAGGAATAAGAGCACACAAAGTCTGTCAGATGACATTGTACAGACTGAACTCAGCCCTAGCTTGAGCGAGCATGCACTGCCCTCTGCTGGTCAGAGATAGGCAACAACTGACTCTTGGGAGACCTGAGACAGGGACTTTTGGTGAGCCCAGGGCTTTTGGTGTGAGTGATGGTGCTGCTTTATAAAGCTCTTTTCTCCCTGTTCACCCAGCAATTGCAGGGACTAGGTTTGCTCTGTTTGAGAAAGCAAAAATTTCAAAACTTACTTTCTTCCCTTTGAGACATCGGCAATCTCTCCTGTTCCCATCTATTTTATTTACTTATCCTAAGCACATACGTTTATTCAGCAAATATTTTCTGATTGCTACTAGTAATGTGCAAACTCTTTCTGGTTACTAGGAATGTCTGTAGGAAAGATAAACATAATCTTTGTTTTGGTGTTTATTTTAGGGGCCCAGAGAACATGAGTGTTAGTAATTATGGGCAAAGTTTACCAGTGGCAAGCAAGGGTGCCAGGTTCACATTTACTCCTCCTTGTAGAGCTGAAACATGAAAGAAGTGATATTTTTCCCACAAGGCCATTCTTGCATTTTGGGGGCTTTTTTGTTTGTTTTGTCGATCGTGGGGTTTGAATTCAGGGCCTGGGCATAGTCCCTGAGCCTTTTTTTTCAGGGTATCCCTCTACTACTTTGAGCTACATCCCTGCTTCCACTTTCCTTGTTCTTCTTTACAAATAAAGAGTCTCAGGACTTCCTGCCCAGGCAAGCTTTGAACCATGATCCTCAGAGATCAGCCCCCTGAGTAGCTAGGATTATAGAGATGAACTGCAACTCCAGGCTTCCCTTGTTATTTAAAATAGAATCTCCTAAATTGCAGAAGACTTTCAACTGAAGTTGATTCAAAGTCCACTAGATGGCAGGATTGCCTACTTTAATACCAAAGGCAAGCAGAGTCACAGATTCTTCTTTACAACTCAATACAGAGCCTCAGCTCTTCTGACAACTCTGGGATGTCCATTTGACTTTTTTTTAAAAAAGTCAATGATCAATCATTAAGAGTCAAGATACAGTGCTATCGAATTACATCTAAACTTACAAAGAAAAATTGCTGTGGAGGCAAAAAGTAGTAAGTAGGGAAATACAAGGTTAGTATTTCTATTTCTTTTTTTTTATTGTGAAAATACCGTACAGAGGGGTTACAATTACATGAGCAAGGTAAAGGTTAGTAGTTGTAACCTTGTCTCTAATCCTCTATTTTCCATTCTTCATGGTTTTCTGGTGAAATCTGACGTGAATCACAAGTTTCTTCTCCTCACAATCCTTTATTTAGCTGGAGGACAGATTGCTAAGAGTGACAAGATGCAGGTGTAGAGGATTCCTTTGAGTTGGAAACAAAACTTAGTCTAAAGCTCTGGCTTGAAAAAGAACTGGGAGCCAATGGCTCATTCTGTAATCCTAGCTACTCACGAGGCTGAGATCTGAGAATCACTATTTGAAGCCAGCTCAGGCAGCAAAAATCCATGAGACTCTATTTCCAGCAAACCACCAGAGAAGTGGACCTATGGCTCAAAGTGGTAGAGAGCTGGCCTTGAGCAAAAGAGCTCTGGGACAGACTCCAGGTTCTGAGTTCAAGTTCATGACTAATAACAAACAAAAAGAAGGGGAGTGTGTTTTATCACCATGGTTGTATTGGTCAGCTTTGCTTTACTACAGTAACATACTTGAAGCAATTAGCTTATAACTGAAAAGTTCCCTTAGCTACCCACAGTTTGTGGGTTCTAGTCCAATGTCAAGTAGTCTCTTGCTTTGAGCCTCTGGCAAAGATTGCATATCCTGATAGGAACATGTGTCAGAGAAGATGCTCAGATGACAGGCAGAATAGGGGAGCAGGAAGCTCTTGACCTGAAGACCTCCCCATAAAGACTCAACTCTTAAAGGGCCCCTAATATCTCCAGTACTGGTGTTTTAGAGATGAAATCCTTAGCACATTCAATACCCAAACTATAGCAGTGACTTTGTCAGGGTGAGACCTTGAGAATTTTAACATCTTTGAGACACAACATCTCCAAGGCAAAGTTATAAAACTAGGAGACTGTAATATCCAGTGATTATGAGAACTAAATAATATCATAATATCATAAGGAAATCCTGCTAAAATATAATTTGAGGCAGGCACTGGTGGATCACACCTGTAATTTTATACTTACTCAGGAGGCTGAAATCTAAGGATCCAGGTTCAAAGCCAGGCCGGGCACGAAAGTCCGAGAAACTCTTATCTCCATTGCACCACTAGAAAACCAGAAGTGGTGCTGTAGCTCAAGTGGTAGAGCACTAGCCTTGAGCTGAAGAGCTGAGGGACAGTGCTCAGGCCCAGAGTTCAAGCCCCATGACCAACAACAACAACAACAAAAGAATGGATCCGGGAGCCTTATCGCATCTCCATCCTGCCTGTACCTGTCCCTTATGTATAGGGTCTTAGCTTCTCCCTCTGAGGCATGGCCTGGTCCAGTTGGTGGGTATAGGGTTAGATAGGGTATAGGGAGTGCTGTAGGGAGTCTCCTTGGTTTCTCTGTCTCTACTGAGTCATTACTGCATTGTGAGATTTGCATGCATCATCTTGCTGGGTCATTCTCCTCAGGCATCTTGTTGAATCATCTCTCTCCCATATTGGAGCTGGTCCTTGCTGTTATCCTTTACCTAGCCAGGGAGGCCTAACTCCTTCATGAAGGAATATGGAGGGAAGCTCAGACACAAAGCTACCTAAGAGAAAAATCTCCTCTTAAGTAGCTACCATATTAGGAAACAAAGGGACAGAGAAAGAGGCAGATTTGCCACAACTCCCCAATGTCTCTTCAAACTAACAGCAGTAAACATTGGTGGAAAAATGAGTCTTCATCCCATCTTTCTACCTCTAAAATATGCATATTTCTTCATCAGTCTTTCTCTTACTCTCTCTTATTCTTATCTTCACTCCAACCTCCATTCTTCCATGGCCTTTTAGCCCCAATTGCCTCTACCATGCCTCTAATTTTCTTCTTTCCTTCCATCCATCCCTCAAGCTTGCTCGTGATTCCCAAAGGTAGAGCTTGGAGATATTCAAGACCTTGAGAAATAGAGAGGTTGATGACTCCTATGTTGAATGAGAAAGAGGGGGAGTAAATAAACCTAAATGCAGCCTTCAGCATTCAGAAACATGGGTCGTGTTTTCATTGGCCCCAGAATTGTTTTGGAAAGCAGGAGAATGTTCTCTCAACACTTTCAATTTATTTATTGTTGCAAAGGAGAAGTGTAGCCTTGGAGATTTGAAGCAAGTGAACTTCCAAGGCATAGTCCTATGTATCAATATCACTTCCATCCCATTTGCACAGTTGCCTAGTAACGTGTGAGTGAGCCCCATCCATCTCTGACCCACTTGCATGGTCTTGCAGCCTCTCTCCTGTGGGAGTAAGACTTGTGTTAGTACAGTGCCAATCCCATTATTAACTGTCTTCTTTGCAAGTGAAAACAATGTTTTAAAAAATGCTCACAGGTTTTAAAAAAATGCTCACAGGGCATAAGAGAGCAAGGCATGATTGGCTCTGAGAGATAAAGTGGGATGAAGCTGTATTACAAAACTGTTATTTAAACAGAGTTGGCAACTTCATCCATAGTAACTCTCTCTTCAGGATGGACAGAAACACAAACTCCCAAAAACCAGTCTGGCAAAGAAAGCTACATGGACGTCCAATGATTCTGACCTTTTATTCTGTTTACAAGAGAGCTGAAGTCCTGGCAGGAAAGGGGACAGGTCCTATAGGTACAAAATCCAAGTGGTGGTGTCAATGCAGTGATAATGGTCCCTTGTCATTCTGGTGTCATCTCTCAGTCTGTCCAAATCCAGGTGTTGTGAACTCCCTGGGGAGTAGTCTATGAAGAGATAAAAGGGGAAATGCAGTTCTTTGATCAGTTTCTCAGGAAGTGCTGAGAATCATGTCAGGCAAAGTGACATTCTTTTTCTATTGCTGGAGTTTTCTTTTTTTTGGGGGTGGGTCCGGTTTTGGGGCCTGAAGTCTGGGCCTGGGTGCTGTCCCTCAGCTCTTCAGCTCAAGGCTAGCCCTCTACCACTTGAGCCACAGCGCCACTTCCGGCTTTTTTCTTTTTGCTTATGTGATGCTGAGGAATTGAACCCAGGGCCTCGAGCATGCAAGGCAAGCACTCTACCACAGAGCCACCTTCCCAGCCCCTCTATTGCTGGAGTTTTCTGAATTGTCAATATGACACCATGCCTAGTACATCTCCAAGTGTGTATCTATAGGGAAGAGCATCATTTTCTGTTTTACTTTGCAACACAACACTTCCTCTTGCATTCTTAAATAGCATCTTTTTGTACAGATCATCCATGAAATCTCTACTTTGGGACTTAGCTATATAATAGATATGTCTTACATTTATGGAGCTGACCAAGTCCATCTGCAGTTCCCCTTTGTCTTATTAGAAAGAATTTGCATGGATCCAGTGAAACCTTGTATGATGTGTTACTCAGGCAGTGGTAGGAAAGGACCTACAATTATGTGGCATCTCCATCCCTTCCATAAACTCCTTTCTCCAATCTTCCATCTTGTCTTGATTCCAGTAGGAATGGTAGGCATCTCTGAGGGAGGTATATTGGGCCAACATACAAGTCAGTAGCACTATATTTTCACAGAATACATTTCCCTGATGTGGTACAAACTCTGTGTGTATCTGTGAGGGAAGGAGTTGTTGAAGGGGAGGCTTGACCTAGGAGAACACCAATGAGGTTTTACTGGGATAATTCAGGAAGGATGTGATGCACTGCTGACACAGTAGCTACAGAAGAGAAGATGGACAGTGCTCCCTTTGTGTGTGTTTAAGGAAGAGATAGCAAGGCAATGGTGAGGGACCTGAGATGTGGTAACAAGGGTTAAAAATTTGATCTTTACTGAGTCCTCATCTATTCCGAATTAGCTAGTGTGAGGATGCTAATATTTGATCAAAATTTTTTAATGAAATGTCCCTCTACAGTCTAAAGAGTCATTTTACTTAAGTCAAATGATTGGGAAGCTATAAAGAAGCATGTAAGGCCAGGTGCCAGTAACTCATGCCTGTCATCCTAGCTACTGAGGAGGCTGAGATCTGAGGATAGCCATTTGAAGCTAGCCTGGGCAGAAAAGTCCCCATGAGATACTTATCTCCAATCAACCACTAAGAAACTGGAAGTGGCACTGTGGCCAAGTGGTAGAGGGCTCACCTTCAGTAAGAGAAGCTCAGAGATAGCACCCAGGCCCAAAGTTCAAGCCCCAAGACTGGCTAATTGTGTATATATACTACATATATATGTGTATATATGTATACACACATATATACATGTACATACATATATACATGTATATAGATATGTATATATATATAGAGAGAAGCATAGACATATATACAAAAGCATATAGGAAGCTATGGGCTCATTAATAGGAATTATGTGGAGGAAGAGCTTTTTTGGACTATGGTTCCAATGTATACTAAACCAAGACTGTTGCTGGTGGCTCATGTCTGTAATCCTAGCTATTCAGGAGGCAGAGATTTGAGGGTAGAAGTTCAAAGTCAGACTGAGGAGGAAAAGCTATGAGAAATCTCAAATTAACCAGCAGAAGTCCTGAACGTGGAGCTGTGGTTCAACTGATAGAGCGCTAGACTTAAGGAAAAAAGCTCCGGGACAGTGCCCAGGCCTTGAGTTCAAGACCTAGTACTGGCATGAAAACCAAACCAAACCACACAGAATAATCATAGGGCTCCTATCACAGGCAGCTCACCTCTATACTCCATGAGCAGCCAGAAGAAATCTCCAAATTATCAAAGCCACCATATTGGATAATCTTTTTTCCTAAAAAATTAACTTTTTTTTTTTTTGGGTCCGGTTGTGGGGCTTGAACTCTGGGCCTGGGCACTGTCCCTCAGCTCTTCAGCTCAAGGCTAGCACTCTACCACTTGCGCCACAGCGCCACTTCCGGCTTTTTTCTTATGTGGTGCTGAGGAATCGAACCCAGGGCCTTGAGCATGCAAGGCAAGTGCTCTACCACTGAGCCACCTTCCCAGCCCTAAACAATTAACTTTATGTAATCCAAGACTTCAGTCAAACAAGAATCTCACTTTAAGGCTCATTTAAAGTGAGATATATTCCCAACGTAATCAGAAGGTAAGCTAGCTAGAAAGGATTTCTCAGTAGTGGGAAGTTAAGAAAGAAGAAAAAGTGACACTCGGAGTTCTCTTACTAGTCTTCACAGATCATGATGTGTGAAAAGAATCACTTGAATTTATGTGTAACAAGGAAAGACAGTGTGGTTAATTTCCAGAAGGCCAATTAATGAGATTTCTGAACCAGGAGCTCAACCTGAAATCCTAGGTATTAAGGAGACTGAGATTAGAGGATTGTGATTCAAAGCCAGCCTAAGTAGGAAAATCTGTGAAAGTCTTATTTCCAATTAACCACTATAAAGCCAGTAGTGGATCTGTGGCTTAAGTAGTAGAGGGACAGCCTTGAGTAAAAAAACTAAGGGAGAGTATAAGGCCCTGAGTTGAAGCCATACTACTGACAAAAGAAGGGAAGAAGGGAATGAGGGAGAGGAAGTTAGGGAAGCAAAGGAAAGAAGGAAGGAGAGTAAAATTGAATCACTGATGATAATTACTCTTAGTGATTCAGGAGTTCTGGGTTGTAATGACTTTTCTGTCATTAGAGGGCAGTGTTGAGTTTCCTAATGCAGTAATTACCAGGGCAAAATTGTGAGATCCTATAGAGAGCTCATCAGAACTAGATCCTAATTTTGGCTCCACTAATTGCTCATTGCTGCTTTGCATCATTTTGAACTAAGTCTTTCTATGTAAAATGTGGTTCATATTTATACATAGTTACAGGCAACAACAACAACAAAAGACCTATGAAAGTCTCTTCAAATAAGAACCTAGATGGCCTTATTGAGTGCGGGATAATAAAGCAAGGTTTTGTTATTATCTAGGGAAATAGAGGACAAGCATGATTAAGATTGAGGTTGTGTAATATGAATTCAGCTTCCATCAATGTCTAAGTGTGATCTTTCATGATAAAGGCTGGCTTATGTTCCTCTTCCGTATCACATATTCCATGGTCATCATTCTCTCATCCTGACTGGGCAGGGATGTTTTCTTTGTTCCAAACCAAGTGAGAGTCAGTTCATTAACATGAACTCCTTACAATGACACAGATCTTGAATTTTTCTACCTTTCTATCATCAATATCTAATTCTAAAATAGAATGAGTATGTGGTGTTTTGCTTGTTTTTGTTTTTTAGTTTAGGCTGGACATCAGTGGCTCACACCTGTAATCCTAGCTACTCAGGAGGCTGAGATCTGAGGATCATAATTCAAAGCTAGCCAGGGCAGGAAAGTCCATGAGACTCTTATCTCAAAGTAGCCATCAGAAAATCCAGAAATGACTTTGCTTTTACTGTGGTTCAAGTGGTAGATCATTAACCTTGAGTAAGATAACTTAAGGACAGCACCCAGGCCCTGAGTTCTAGCCATAGGATTGGCACACACACAAAACAGTGTTCAATGTTTTCAGAAGTGGTGAAGTGTGACTCAAAGTAGTAGATAGCTAGCTAGTAGAAGCTCAGGGATAGCACCCAGTTCAACAACAAATATCACACATATACATTGAAGCCAGCTCAAGATTTTTGTCTTCAGCTTTATTAGTATATATGTCTCTTCTAGTGGATAGACAGTAAGATCTCTGCTTAGTGTCTTCAGCTTCACAGATGTTTTAGTCTGTGAACCCTGGGGCTTCCCACTGCGTGACATTCACATGCAGAGGGAAGGACTCCCTTTCCTGCAGCTTCCTGTATGTTATGTTCCAGCAGCTTCTGTCACCTTCTTGCAGCTCAGGCAGGCTCTCCCCCAACCCCCCCCCCCAACCCCTTGGTCCCCACCCCCTACTCCAGCCTTATCCTTTCAGTTCTCCTGCCTGGGACTCTCTGAATTATTTCCAGTCAGAGTCCTGCAGATTAAGTGATGCCTTGGGTAGGATTAAATCCAGAAAAGTTCCTTCTCCCATAGTCCAACTACTTCTCTCTTTAAAAAAATATCATTTTGGCCATTTCTAAGGTCTTCATAAGTCCTTTGTGGCTGAATTCTGGTGGCTCACACCTATAATCCCAGCTACTCAGAAGGCTGAGGTCTAAGGATCTTAATTCAAAGCCAACCCAGGCAGGAAAGTCTATGAGACTTTTCTCTCCAGTTGACCACCAAAAAGCTGGAAATGGAGCTGTGGTAGAGGACCAACCTTGAGTGAAAAAAGTGAAAAAATTAAGAGACAGTGCCCAGGTTCAAGCCCAGGTATGGGAACAAAAATTAAAATCTTTTTTTTTTCTTTTTGGTCCAGTCGTGGGGCCTGAACTCTGGGCCTGGGCGCTGTCCCTCAGCTCTTCAGCTCAAGGCTAGTGCTCTGCCACTTGAGCCACAGTGCCACTTCCGGCTTTTTTCTTTTTTTGCTTATATGGTGCTGAGGAATCGAACCCAGAGCCTCAGGCCTGCAAGGCAAGCGCTCTACCTCTGAGCCATCTTCCCAGCCCCAAATTAAAATCTTTTATCCTCTATTTGGCTCAGTGTTTAAATACTGTCTGTGGGAAGGGTAAATTTGTTAGAATCTTTATTATAAAGATTAGAACATCACTCAGTTGGTATTCCTAGGTTGTAAAATGAGCTGAACTAAACAGAAATAGTGGCTTAGAGATACCATGTCTCATTAGATTTTATCTAAACCTTCTAGCACCTTTTTGTAAATTTGAAAAGATACATAGAAAAATAATTTCAGTAGACTACTTTCTTCAACTCAACTGATTGCAAGTGTTACTATTTCTACAAATTACCAGTACAACATTAAGATGCTTTTCATTATTTTTATATTAAACCTGCAGTACACATAATGGATTTTCAGCAGCCTAATTTAGGTGCTAAATCTTCAACAGTTTAAAAGAAATAATGTACTATGAAAACCAGAGCTAAGTTCAATAAAAATCTTTAGATTGGTTCTATTTTAGTTGGACTTCAACGCAGGGCCTAGGTACTGCCTCTTAGCTCTTTCACTCAAGGCTAATGTTCTACCACTTTTGACACACAGCTGTACTTCTGGTTTTCTGGTTGATTGGGGATAAGAGTTGTATGGACTTTCCTGTTCAGACTGGTTGTGAACCACAATCCTCAGATATAATCCTCCTGGGTAGCTAGGACTACTAATAGGCATGAGAAACTAGCTCCTGGCTTGTTTAAAACTTTTTTTGGGGGGGTACAGTCGTGGGGCCTGAACTATGGGCCTAGGTGCTGTCCCTCAGCTCTTCAGCTCAAGGTTAGCGCTCTACCACTTGAGCCACAGTGCCACTTCCGGCTTTTTTTTCTTTTTGCTTATGTGGTGCTGAGGAATCGAACCCAGGGCCTCAAGCATGCAAGGCAAGCGCTTTACCACTGAGCCACCTTCCCAGCCCTTGTTTAAAACTTTTAAGGTAAATCAACAGAAAATAAAATAAAATTAAAGTCACATGTTAAATGTCCCCAGGTGCTTGTGACTATTGGCTACCATATTGGACAAACTAGGCTTGGATGACAAGAAAGGATTTTTTTTTTAATTTTTAATTTTGCTAAGCAAAGGAGCTTTTCTAGAAGACTTGAAGTATAATGTTACAGAAATTAACATCCAATATGCCTGTAATCACTTTTAGGAAATGCAAGAAATAAAATACGTCTTTAAATATTTTAATATCTATGGGGCAGAAAAAGTTCCCTATGTGGGAGGCTGAGTATGGGAGGATTGTGATTTGAGGACAACTTAGGCAGAAGCTGGATGTGGTGGCACACAGCTGATGATAGCTAAAAGTAGGCATATCTGTCTATGGATCATGCCAGGGTGGAAATTGAGACCCAATGCTTCACAGCAACCAGTCAGAAATCTGGGCAGGCAGGTTGGATAGTATCATGCCAGTCTAGGAAATACAAAGCCCTGAGTTCAAACTCTATTATGGAAAAAACAAATATTCCCCCATTTTACAAAAATCTTTTTCTAACACCAAAGCCAAATTAGTTTGCATAATGTACATCATTTGTGTGCAGAATATGTCAATAAATTACTGTTGTTTTAATACAACATATGTTCCTCCTTCTATGAATTTCCCTTTTGGGATTCACATTTAATAATATCCTGGCTATAAAAGCCCACTGTGAAAGTGTTACTTTTGTTATTGTTGACTGAATAATTAGAATGATGATGTTGACTGTTTAAAAAATGACCTTTTGGTATGGTGGTTATAATTGCCTTCACTCCTGAGACAGAAGAGTGCTTGAATTGGCTGAGGTGAAATTCCAGCTTAGTGAAATAACTCTAATAAATGGTATTTGACTGTGGGAACTAACATGTAGTTACAATTCAAATTTAAATAGATAAAATGTTTTCTTTTTCCAATTTGAAAAAGGACCATAGGGGAACTATCTGTTCCTGAATCAGAGTAGGAAACCCAAGGAGGACTTTCTGCTTTCTACCACCCAGGGAGTGTGGGAGGAATTCTTAGTAACTATAGCAGAGGAGGGGATCATGACTGGGAAGATTTTTTTTTAGAGGAGAATCTGTGCATGTGTAAGATTGTTATCCCATAATGTAAGAATATGAATGAGATGCGACCTGTGTGCATGAGGCCCTAGTAGGACTTTATTGCCCAAAGGTCAAGCTAAAGGCACAAGGGGTTCCACTACACACATACCTCAATTTCCATTAGAACTGGCCTAGAATTGTAAGCACTCCCTGACCACAAAGGAAGTGGCATGGGAGGTACTGGGGAGGAGGAAGAGCTCAAGGTGTCAAGGCACCCATGACTAGGAGAGGGGTGTTGATCTGTGCATTCTTTCTCTGGGATGTGGAAGTATTAACATTTAGATTAATTTCTCAAGGCAGTTGTGCTATCGGATTTCTCTCTCTGGCCAGCTCACTTTAAATGGATGTAAAACGCCTAAGGTCTCCTGTGAACTTCAGAAGTAGAAATGTTTGTGGAGAAGGGATTGAATCCATTCCGTCTTCCCTCAGCACCTATGCACAGACCTTCTCTGTGTTCAGAACGGCAATGCATTTGTAAAGGTGTAAGCCTTTACATTCCCAGGACCTTAAAAGGGTAGTTTCTTCAGGTCTCTGAATGGGGCAATTGCTTGGCCAGGTCAGAGATAGAACCTCCTCCCTCCTCCTCCTCTACCTCCTCCTCCTCTACCTATTCCTCCATTCCCTCCTCCTCCTTCTCTCCTTCTTCATCCTCCTCCTTCCTCCTCCTCCTCTTCCCTCCTCTTCCCTCCTCTTCCCTCCTCCTCCTCCTCCTCCTCCTCCTCCTCCTCCTCCTCCTCCTCCTCCTCCTCCTCCTCCTCCTCCTCCTCCTCCTCCTCCTCCTCTTCTTCTTCTTCTTCTTCTTCTTCTTCTTCTTCTTCTTCTTCTTCTTCTTCTTCTTCTTCTTCTTCTTCTTCCTCTTTTTCTTCTTCTATTCTTCTATTCTTCTTCTCTCCTTTCCTCCTTCCCTTCCCTGAAAGTATTCCAGCCACCCCATATTTGGGAAGTAAGTCTAAATTTATTGATAATGCTAAGTTTGGTGTCTGTATATGCTTTGTAAAATAAAACAAAAAAAAGTCTTATGCATTGCTTGTCCAAAAAGATGTGTTTTTTCTCTTTGAAAGACTTAACTCTGAGCTGTCTCAGGACAGCACAATTTCAGACGTCTATACTCCTGTGCATCTGTTGGTCTGCCGAGGTGACAATAAAGACTCCTATAATTTGGCTTATTAATTGTAGCATCTTTTGTTTTGTTACTGATTGGGTTACAACACTCAGAGCTCAGCCTCCTAAGTCGCTACGATTACAGGTGGGAGCCACTGCCTTTCTGTTCACATCAAATAAGCATGCAACTGTTTCAAGTCAAGTACACTGAAGGGAGAGATTGGGAGAAGAAATCTGGGGTTTGCAGGGTGGCTATCAGATGAATGATTCTAAATTACAGAGCGGAGACTGATTTATATGTAATCAATTTGGATTTGGTTTCCCATCTTTAAGTGTAAGAACCAGCCAGGCAGTTCATGTCTCTGCAACCAACTGAATTCAGTTCTGAGTCTCAATTTTCAAGTTGCCAAGTGTTGGGGTCTCCCTTTCCTTGTCTCAAGAGGTAACGCTGATCAAAACGTATTGTATTTACTTATTAAATGGAAGCTCCTATGCATAACTACCTAAAGATTATTCTTTAAAAAGAAAATTTTTTAAAAAGAGGAAAAAACTTTAACAATGTGGCTTAAGTAGTTAATGTAACAAAAAATGAAAAATTTTAAAGCCATAAAAGCTGGCCAAAGCAGGAACTTGTAACAGGATGTAAATAATACAAGGACATAGGACTTAATTAAAATAGTTTTTTATTTCAAAGGTTATGCAAAGTTGTATGAGAGAAAGAAACCAAATTTTGACCAAAGATTGTAACTCTTTTTTTTGTCCTAGGACTTGAACTCAGGGCCTGGGCATTGTCCCTTCCTCAAGATTAGCATTCTAGTACTTTGAACCACAGGTCAATTCCTCATTTGGGGGTGGGTAATTGTACATAAAAGTCTCACAGACTTTCCTGCCAAGGCTGGTCTCAACCCTTGATCTTCAGATCTCAGCCTCCTGAATAGCCAGGATTACAGATATGAGGTACCAGAATATAGCTTGAAGACTGTACTTCATATACCCCCTTCCCCCAGTTATGTATTAAAAGCTACTGATCCTGTCTATATTTCTGAAGAAGGGCTGAAGTGCTGTCTTCCCCCCTGTCTACAAGGTAATAAATTTCCTTTCTCTCATCTTCACTGTGTGTCTTTATTTGGTTTATAGGGACAAGAGGCTGCAGCTGGTTTGTGGAATAGCTGGAAATTGGACCTAGGGTCTCCTATGCAGTAGTACACCAGCAATTCCTTCTACCATCAGGCTGTAACTTGAATGATATACCTGAGGGACAACCACATATGTCAAATGTCAGGTTTCTGAATGGAAGATTATTTTGAATTTTCTTTTGCAGGTTTTGTTTGTGGAGATGGCTGTGGTGGCATGCATGACCAGTTAAATTTCCTAGAGGACAAATGGGTAAGAGTGAATGGGGGAGGGGAGACAAGGAAGAGATGGAGGTCACTGGATTCAATTATATGGGAATAGTTTGCAAGATACAGAGAAGCCACATCTTGAGCGGTCAAATTGGGAATCTTTTTTTTTTCTTTTGGTCAGTTGTGGGGCTTGAACTCTGGACCTGAGCACTGTCCCTCAGCTCTTCAACTTAAGATGAGTGCTCTACCACTTGAGCCACAGTGAGAGTGTCACGGAATTTCCTGCCTGGGCTAGCTTTGAACTGTGATCTTCAGATCTCAGCCTCCTTAGTAGCTAAGATTATAGGTGTGAGCCATCAGCACTTGGCTGGGAGTCTTTAGTAAAATGTCGGTGACTACAGGTAGACTCCTGTCCCAAAGACCTACAGCCCAGAACAGAGCTTGCACAAAGCTTTTAAAGGCAAAAACCATGTTGTGGGTGGGGACAAAGCTCACCACAAGCTAACCACATAGGATAACAATCAGGGGTGAGCATTCTCTATAGCAAAACTTTCCTGGGGCTAAACAGGATGACATATATGCAACCCAAAAAGTGGCCTGTCTCACCTCAAGGCTTTTCAAGAAGGTTCCCCTAACGAGTTCTCTTTTGGTTGTTGTTGTTGTTGTCAGTCATGGGTGCTGTCCCTTGAGCTTTTTTGCTCAAGGGTAGCCCTCTACCTCTTTTGGGTTTTTTTGGTCGGGTCATGCGGCCTGAACTCTGGGCCTGGGCGCTGTCCCTCAGCTCTTCAGCTCAAGGCTAGCACTCTACCACTTGAGCCACAACACCACTTCTGGCTTTTTTTTCTTTTTGCTTATATGGTGCTGAGGAATCGAACCCAGGGCCTCATGCATGCAAGGCAAGTGCTCTACCACTGAGCCACCTTCCCAGCCCCCACTCTACCTTTTTGATTCAGTTTTTCTGATTGTTAATTCGAGATGATATAAATCTCACAGACTTTCCTGTCCAGTCTGGTTTTGAACCACAGTTCCCAGATCTCAGCCTCTTGAGTAGCTACATTTGCAGGTGTGAGTCACCAGTGCCCAGCTTGTATCTAACTCTTGAGTGTTTTTTGTCATCTGCTTGTCACTGTATGCTCAAATCAACCATCAAAATTGAGAACAATAGCATTAGGTGTGCTCAGAAAAAGAGCCTGTTCTCCTCTGAGTGATTTCATGACTTTCCCCAGGGGTGGCCAGACCTGTACTCAGTCCACAGAGACACCATGGCCTTCTTCTGATGGACTCTAAAGCTTGAAGAGGGAGCCCCATCACCAGCTGCACTTTGTGGACATTATTGCCCATGCGTCCAGAGTCACATAGGATACCCTGCTCCCTGGGAAAGAAAGGGAGGGAAACTCCAACACTTGGCAACTAGAAAATTGAGACTCAGAACTGCATTTAGTTGGATATAGAGCAATGAACGGCTTGGCTATTTCTTACACTTAAAGATGGGGAACCAAATCCATATTGATTACACACAAACTAGTCTCTACTCTGTAGTTCAGAATCATTCATCGGATAGCCACACTGCAAGCCCCAAGATTTCTTCTCCCAATTCTCTCTTCAGAGGCCTTGATTGGAAACAGTTCCATGCATATTTGATGTGAACAGAAAGGCAGTGGCTCCCACCTGTAATCCTAGCTACTCAGGAGGCTGAGGTCTAAGTATACTGGTTTGAAGCCAGCCCAGATAGAAAAATCTATGGGATTCTTATCTCCAACTAATGAGCAAAAAGCTAAAAGTAGAGTTTACTCAAGTGGTAAAATGCTAGCCTTGGGGAAAAAAAAACTAAAGGACAGCCAGACCTTGGAGTTCAGTCTCTGTACTGGAATAAAAAGAAAAGGAAGGAAGGACAGGGAGGAAGGAAGGAAGTAAAGAAGAGGGAGGAAGTAAAGATGAGGGAGGAAGGAAGAAGGAAAAAGAAAAAGGGTAGGAGGAAAGAAGAGGGGGTTAGAGGGAGAGAAGAAGGGAAGGAAACCTAGTCTCATATGTATCACTATGGTTCTATCTCTAGCCAAGTAATTGCTTCGTTCAGAGACCTAGAGGAAGTTAATACTCTTTAAAGGTCCTGGGAATGTAAATGCTTACACCTTCACAAATGCAATTCCATTCTGCTGAAGAGAAAGGGTCTGTGCAGGAGCTCTGAGGGTAGATGGAATGGATGCAGTCCTTCTCTGCAAACATCATTTCTACTTTGAGGTTCACTGGAGACCTCAGTAGTTACAGCCATTTAAAGTGAGTTGGCAAAGAGAGAAATCCAATAATACAACTGGCATGAGAAAGTAATCTACATGTTAATACTTTCACATCCCAGACTCCTCTGGGCCCAGGGTTTGAAAGAACTGTAGCCGACTGCAATGTTAGCAGAGGGAATTGCTAGTCAAGGGCACCCTGAGAAGAGATGAAGATCTCGTTCCTGATAGGATGGAATTCAATTAGAAACTGGTCACACCCCACCCAAGTTTTTCAAAGCAAACCAGCCTATGGCCTTTCCCTGATGCCTATGCCCAACGTCCAACAGAGACAGACATGTAGCATTTTCTGTTTCTTTTTGGAGTCCCAGGTTGGGAAAAGCATGTACTCAGATAGGACAATGGGAGAACTGAGCATCTACATCAGGATACCACTAAAAAAATGTATACCAAAAACTAATGGACAACAAATCAAAAGAGCTGTTTTACTAGTACTCTGCTGCTGCTGCTGCTGTTCTGTTCTGTTCTGTTGCTCTAGCTACTGAGCCAGTATGGTGGAGTGGGGATTTTGCTGATTGGCTGTCTCCCATTTCATGGACCCTGTTGATGGGTTGTCTCTCTTACAGACCATGGTTGGAAAGTTGCATACATGGGGAATATCTTGGGAGCATCTTCCACTTAGTCCATTTCTTGCTCTTGGTGCACCTGGTCATTTTCTCCTGGCTATTGTGATTTCTCTGTCCACCACGTTTCCTTAAATGGGGTCTCCACACTGGCTTCCATCTGACAGCTATAGAAACACATGTTTCTCAATTGGGAATGTTTTCCTAAGTCTACCTGTCCATCAATGGGAACCAGTGAACCTGGTTAGCTCTGAAAGTGAGTCGAAGGAATCTGTACTCAAATACTCATGGCAATGAGAGGAGTTGTTACCATTTGGGAGTGAATTTCATACATGCAATTGCAAAACCCTGTTTTCCCTAACTTCAAGAAACATGTTTAAGCATGATTGCAAATGAGAAACAGTTGTAGTGAAAATCAAATTCAAGAACATATGTTGCTTTTTTTTAGTCAAATGTTATTTTATTTAAAGATATAAGTAAAGCAGGTGTTAGTACAATGTCAAGGACACTGAAGACACAGTAGTTTAAAAAGATCCCTTATGAACCCCACACTATGGTGAAAAGATGGATATTAATCAAATTGTACTAATGAAAGTGCACTGAGGGTTCTTCAAAAAATAACCATCTCATTCCTGTCATCCTAGCTAAACAGGAGGCTGAGATCTAAGGATCATGGTTCAAAGCCAGCTACAGCAGGGAAATCTATAATGTTTCTATCTCCAATCAACCAGGAAAGAGCTGGAAGTGGTTCAAGTGACAGAGTACTAGCCTTGAGTAAAAAATGCTAAGAGATAGCACCCGGCCCTGAGTTCAAATCTTAGTACCAGCAAAAAAGAAAAGAAAAGAAATGGAGAGAGGGATTGGAGAAAGGAGAAGGAGTGTGGGGAAAGAGGGACGGAGAAAAAAGAGAGAGCGGAGCTTTATTGTGTTTGAGTGATATGTGACCTAAAATGACACATGATAGGAAAGTAGCCCTGAAAAAGGAATGGAGGGAAAGGGGAGGGGTGTAATAAAGAGTTTTGCCGGACTGGGAAAGTGGCTCAGTGTTAGAGTGCTTGCCTTGCATGCATGAAACCCTGGGTTCAATTCCCCAGCACCACTTAAGCAAAAAGAAAAAGCCGGAAGTGGCACTGTGGCTCAAGTGGTAGAGTGCTAGCCTTGAGCTGAAGAGCTGAGGGACAGCACCCAGGCCCAGAGTTCAGGCCCCATGACCAGATCAAAAAAAAAATAGTTTTGCTGTATTTGAGCCATGTAAATGACCTAGTAATGACCTGGTCAAGGGCCCTTGAAATGGGACAGGAAAAGCAAATGCTTTGTTCTCTGCAGCAGTTTCAGAGCTGATAAGCAGCTAGCTAGACCTAAAGCTATTCTATGAGGTCATAAAAGGACTATAGGCCAGGTGTTTGGTGGCTCATGCCTGTAATCCTACCTACTCTGAAGGCTGAGATCTAAGGATCAAAGCCAGCTTGCACAGGAAAATCCTTTAAGACTCTTATCTCCAATAAACTGCTCAGAAAAACCAGGATTTGTGCTGTGGCTCAAGTGGCAGAGCACTAGCCTTGAGCATAAAGAAGCTTAGGGTCAGGGCCCAGGTCCTGAGTTCAAGCCCTGGGACTGGAAAAAAAACTATACACAGTGAAAACTGTTCTCAAAGGGAGGCAATAACAGCCTAAACAACCTTGCCTGGAAACAGGGGATAGAACTGGGTGGGCCCAAGTGTATGTTTCTAGAAAATTCTGACACATGATAAACTCAAAGTAAGAGCAATTGCTATTTCAAGAGGGAAATATGCAAGGTACCATAAACATCAAGAAGTTCTCATAGAAGTTTTTTAACCTTAGACTTAAAGCTACAAGGCCAGTTCTAGCCACGTGAATATTGACAGCCTAGAACATTGACTTTTCTTACCTGCTGTTTCCTTCATAGCCAGAGAGGCCCAATTATGTCACCGCCTTCAGTCCAGCAACAAACCATGCCTGCTAATGCTTTCACCCCACCAGTGGCCACCACTAGAGCTGCAGCAGATCCTTATCTTGCTGTGTCACTGCCTGGAGAACTCAAGGAATGAAATCCACAGCAAGGAGTAAGTGTTAAAAGTTTTTAATTTATGCATGTGAGAATAGGAGAGAGAAAACATTCTTGCTGGGTGAGAGGGGCCATGATAGCGGTTTGCCAACTAACTGGTTTAATCTATGGTGGGTTCTTTTCTTTTAATCTATATAGGTGTCATTTAACTTTTATGCTAAAGATGTGCTGGAAGGTGACTTGCTCATTGGTCACGACCCATGATATTTTTAATTGGTCATTCCCTTTTAGCTATTGGGGCATGGAATTACCTAACGACATTTAAGACTATCCTACTTTCATTTTATCCAACCTATCTGGGTCAAAGGGAAGTTAGAATGCTTGGGAAGTTTTCTCAGATCATCCTATCTCTCTCTCTCTCTCTCTCTCTCTCTCTCTCTCTCTCTCTCTCTCTCTCTCTCTCTCTCTCTCTCTCTCTCTCTCCTTTTTATTTATTTTTTGATGGTTGTGGGGCCTAACTCTGGGCCTGGGTGCTATCCCTCAGCTCTTCAGCTCAAGAGTAGCACTCTAACACTTGAGCCACAGCACCACTTCTGGCCTTTTCTGCTTATGGGTGTTGAGGAATCAAACCCAGAATCTCATGCATGCAAGGAAAGCACTCTACCACTAAGCCACCTTCCCAGCCCTATTTTTCTTTTTTTTTTTTTTTTAAGAGAAATCTTGCAGGCTTATTCCTGATTTCTTCTGCCTGACTAATCTACCTATTCAAGATATCTCTTTCTTTCTTTCTTTCTTTCTTTCTTTCTTTTTTCTTTTTTGTCAGTCCTGGGGCTTGAACTCAGGGCCTCAGGATTGTCCTTGAGCTCTTTTGCTCAATATGAGTGCTCTACCACTTGCAGCGACAGTGCCACTTCCAGTTTTCTGGTGGTTAAATGGAGATAAGCGTCTCACAGAACTGAGCTGGCTTTGAGCATTGATCCTTAGATCTCAATTTCCTGAGTAGCTACGATTACAGGCGTACCAGCTCCCAATACAACAGTTCTTTACATCCACAGCACTTTTGTGAGTGTAACATACTACATACAGTATAGTCTATGTGCTTTCTATTCCTGGGCATAAGACCTGCTAATGGATTTACTACCTTGGAAATGGCCTACGGTAGACTTTTGTGATTGAATGTTAGGCCCATTTCTCACAAATCCATTTTCTTCCCTTCTTTTTTCAAATATGTAAGCAACACCAAGTTTTTATTTTCTCACATGTTGCTCATCCAGTACGGGCTTTGTAGGTGCCTCCTCTAGTCACCTTCTCCTTTCCCCAGTACATCTGAACATCACCCCTGAAAGCTATAAGGTCTGGAAGGAGCAGCTGGCTGCTCCTTTATATTTGAGCTTAAGTGAATTAGAATGATTCCATCTCTGATCAGTCAATTCCAGGTGAGGCCTAATGTGGAAGAAAGAGTCTTCCTCCGGGATTTATTTATTTATCTATCTTTAAGTAGTTGTACAAAGAGGTTTCAATTCAACACATCAGTTTAGAAGCGCAGGGCATCTTTTGAAAAAAAAATTTGGTTTTTGGTTTGAACTCAGAGCCTAGTCGCTGTCCCTGAGCTCCTTTACCCAAGGCTAGCCCTCTGCCACTTTGAGCTACAGCTCCCGTGCTGGTTTTCTTGTAGTTATTTGGAGATAATCTCATGGAATTTCCTGCTCAGGCCAGTTTGGAACCTTTATCCTCAAATCTCAGCCTCCTGAGTAGCTAGGATTATGGGCAAGAGCCACCAGCTATCAGCTGTATAATGCATCTTGATCCACGCCATTCCTTCCATCATTCTTCCCATCTCTCAACCCCACCCAAGTTACCTAGTTCCATTTTCACAGATGTACATTGAATATGATGATTGCATTCTCCCACCCTTCCTCTCTCCATCCCTCCACATCGTACCACCTCATCCACCTACCCCCCACCTCAAGTTCTAGCTTCCTGTTATCCATTTTGTTATAGTTTTTCAAAGAATTCTCCCCTGCATATACCACGTTATTTCCGTTAATGATATACCGTATACTTTAGTTAATTCTTTTGTAGTATGTATCTGTGTGTGTGTGTGTGTGTGTGTGTGTGTGTGTATGCACATGACCCAGTGTGTGCTTATATATATTTATAAATGAGGTCTGTCTTCCATCTATGAGAAAGAACATGTGATCTTTTGTCTTTCTGGACCAGAGTTACTTCCTTTAACATAATTTTTTAGCCTGACACCAGTGGCTTACACCTGTAATCCTAGCTACTTAGGAGGGTGAGATCTGAGGATCATGGCCCAAAGCCAGCCTAGGCAGGAGGGTCCATGAGACTCTTATCCTCAATGAACCACCAGAAAACTGGAAGTGTCACTATGGCTCAAAGGCTAGCCTTGAGCAGAAAAGGCTCAGGGACAGCACTCAGACCCCAAGTTCAAGCCCTCAATCCAACAGAAACAAAAACAACAATAATTTTCCCCAGGCCCATTCATTTCTAGAGAGCTTCCTTTTCTCCCTGTATAGGCATTTGCAATTGCTGGCTACAGAAAAAGCTATTTTAACTCAAAAAAGTCTGGTACCGCACAGGGCTAAGGGGAGGGGTGAAATGATATAGACAGATCTTTCATGATATTATTAAAATGCAGAATCCTGCTAGCCTTGAAATTCATTTAAATGCTATACTTGCCAGTTCTATGAGCCTATAAATCCCCTTTATTGTTTAAATCAATTTGAACTGTACTTTTTTCTTATTTGTAACTCTAATGCGCCCCAAATGCTATTGACCATTCCATTAAGGATAGCAATTTGACATGTTCAAAAGTCTTAAAAGTGTGTATTACCCTCCAAGTCAGTACTTCCTTAGCTCAGAATTTATCCTAGGTAAACAGTTGAGTGGCTATGAAGATATTTACATGCTTAAGCCCATACATAATGTTTCTCAGAACAGCTAAATACTGAAAGTTATGTAAATTGAAATATAAAGACACTGCCAAACACTGTCCAGCTCATGGATTATGATAAATGAAATAACTACACATAGTTGACAGTGAAAGCTAGAACTCACTGATTAACTGGTTTTGATAATCTACTCTTATTTAAAAATATAGAACAACGATGATGTATTAAAAAAAAAACCTTTTAAGTATCAAGGTCATTACTTCAGAGCTTCTCATCCCTGTCTATATATTAATTATCTAGGAAAACCACTTAAAATTAGGCTCTCTGGGGAGATGCATTTGAGTGGTTCAAGTGTACAGTGAAAGGTAAAAAATATTATTTTTTTAACCAGTAACTGGGCTTGAATTTGCTGCTTATGGCTTGGTGCACTACTGTATGAACCATTTCTCCAGCCTTGCTTTTTGTTGGTTATTTTGGTGATGGATTTTTGCAGACATTTTTGCCCAGTCAGGCCTCAAACTACAATCCTCTCAGTCTTAGTCTCTTGAATAGCTAGAATTTCAGACACAAGCCATTAGTGCCCACCTTACTACTTCTTTAATCCTCAGTTTTGCAGTTTTGACAATTCTTCTAAATATTACTAGTGTCACCTGCCTTGTGAGGATGATCAGATCTCAGATAACTTGTTAGTGGCTTGTTAGGGTCTATACTGTATGCAAAGAAATTTGATTTTAAAAACCATCATGTTGACAGTAACATTGAATTGTCTTTTAGTGCATGAGGATCAACATGAGAGGAATTCTGGAGCAAAGAAAAACGACTGAAGCTAGGTACCAGTGTTCATGCCTGTAATCTTAGCTACTCAGGAGGCTGAGATTTGAAGATTGCAGTTCAAAACAGAAAAGTCAGAAAAGTTCAGAGCAGAAAAGTCCATGAGACTCTGATCTCCAATAAACTACTAAGAAATTGCCAGAAATGGTTCTGTAGCTCAAGAGGTAGAGCACTACCTTTCATCAGAAAAAGCTTTATTTATTCAAGGATGTGGGCTGAATATTGAGCTAGCCAGCAAGAATTAGATTGGCTACAGAAGGAAAGTAAGGTGGTTCAGAACCATTAACGGTAGGAGGATCAACTAGCTTCTAGGTACGGTTACATTTAGAACTCGTGTTTCTTACTGGTCATTATATGGAAAACTGTAGAAAGTGTCAGACAGAAGGTGGTGTTCTGTCTTTGTGTGAAACCCTGAAGAGCCTCAGAAGGAGATGGAATACTTGTGTGTGTGTGTGTGTGTGTGTGTGTGTGTGTGTGTGTGTGTGTGTGTGTGTGTGTGTGTGTGCGCATGTGCGCATACATGAACAGACCTAGGGTTTGAACTCTCGGCCTAGATGCAGTGTCTGAGCTTTTTTTTTTTTTTTTTTTTTTGCTCAAGGCTGGCACTCTACCACTTGAGCCACAGCTCCATTTCTGCCTTTTTTTCTTGGTAGTTATTTGGAGATGAGAATCTCAGAGGCTTTCCTGCTTGGGCTGACTTTGAACCACAATCCTACCACTACTCAGCCTCCTGAGTAGCTTGGGTGACAGTTGTGAGCCGCTGGCAGCTGGCAAAGGATTGTTTTGAATAGTCTAGAACTTTGGTTGGGAGAGGGGAAATGGTGGTAATTATTGGCTGTAAATACTTGGAGAACTAAGATATGAAAATAGAATAGAATAGAATAGATACTTTTATGTGCAGCAGAGAAGATAAGACCAGAACCAGTGCAAAACTGGGAACTGGTGGCTCACACCTATAATCCCAGCTACTCAGTAGGCTGATATCTGAAGAGAGTGGTTTGTAGATAGCCCAGGTAGGAAAGTCTGTGAGACTCATCTCCAATTAACCGACAAAAAGCTAGAAGTAGTGCTGTGGCTCAAAGTGGTTGAGCACCAACATTGAGAAAAAAATTTAAAAAATCAAAAGCTAGGGGACAGTGTCCAGGCCCTGAGTTCTAGCATAATTCCAGTATGCATGTGCACGTGGTGTGTGTGTGTTTGTGTGTGCTGTGCTGTGCGTGTGCGTGCACACACACATGCATATAGACACATTTTTTTTAAAAAAAGATCAATGCACAATTAAAGAAAAAAAGATCAAGAAACAGCTTTTAGCTTAATTTAGGTTGGTCCCAAATAGAACGCATACACTTGTATAGAAGGAGGTTGTCCAGTCCTGGGAATGTTCATGATATTCTGTTTCATAGGCTAGAATACTTTCTAAATGGATTATCTAATTTGATCTCCCTAGGGGGGAAAATACGTTTAGCCCCATTTCGTGGATGAGTGTCCAGACCTCAGGAATCCTACTTTCTCTGCCCAAAACAAAACAGTGGTGTATGGGTCACAGTCACACACACACTCCTTTTCCAGGTTTTTCATTCATCTTGTTGCTACAGAGATGGGGGATAGGTAGATTGCAGTTTCTTTCTGAGTTTTCTCTTTTCTGAGAGTCCAGGGTATAGCATCTCTGCTTTTCACTTCCAGCTTCTACACATGTAGTGCAGTGACTGACCGCCTGCTTCCTGCTGAGTCTTAGGTGGCTAATCTAAGTTTTTGAAAGGCCAATTATACAGTGTGTATACCTGGAAAATTTCAACTTTGTATTTCCTTCCAGTCTACGAGAATCTTCTCTTTCTCCTCCTCCTCCTCTTCCTTCTTTGTCTTTCAGAAGCTCCTGGAAGTGTGTTGTGATGATCATTCTGCTCCCAGGAGTCTCCTTCCTTTCTCAACAGGCAAGTCTGCATATATGATGGACAGCCACAGCATGAGTCCTGGCAGAAAGGGGCTGTGGTAGAAGGCTCAGGATTGGGAGGTCAGGCTCTCACTTTCCTTGTCACCAATCTGCCCACAGCAGCATTTGTTTCATCTTCACTGTGTGGATGGACTTATACAATGATGAATTCTATGAGCGTAAGGACCATGACACCCTGAAAGAACTTACACAGTATGTCAAATTCAACTTGCCTTCTTCAGACTGGTCCTCCCCTTACATATTCTTCTTGACAAGCTGGAGGAGCGTGTGACCAGTGAGTCGAAGAAAAAGGGAAGAAGTCCTTGTTTAGATGCCTCAAAGCCTGTGAGTAGGGATGGAACCTGGGTGTCTAGGGATGGGCCTGAATGGCCAAGAGCCCCTAGTACTACCTGGCTTGGCAAAATGTTCTTTTATGGATATTCTCTGCCAGGTAATTTTTCTTTTTGAAAATACATGAACATAGCCACTCATCAGTGTTCAGTCCAAGTTCAAACTATACTGATCCCCCATTAGATCCTCATGGAAGTTTAGTTGCACCTTAACTTCTAGAGTCCACTTTAAAATCCTGTGCCTATTTCCATTCTCAGGTTAGCATTACTGTAGAGAAGCTTCTCTTGAACTCCAGATAAGGAATCTATTAGTGATGTTGGTGATGGTGACCAATGGAGATCTGGAGCCATCCCTGGACTCCAGAAAGCATGTGAACATAGAGGGGTTTGTTCCATTTGTAGCAAAGCCCAAACAGGTTTTGAGTCCTGTGCACATTCCAGTGCTTCTGAACTCCACATGTGATGCAGGTGTATCTGCATGAACCACCAAGGAAGAACATGATCCAGAATGACTTCCATTGATGTTTAGAATCCACCTAGATCGGCTCCAAACTAGTCAAATCAGCACTTGTTTTGTTGTGCAGGATAAAGTATTACCCATGGGGATAATGGAAAATGCCCCCAGTCTATGTTCAGGGGAATCAATAAGTGCCCAGCCAGTGATATTTGGAAAAATCTGAGTTTCTACAAAATCATATAACGAGGTCCTAGAAAAGTTTTGAAGCCTGACTTAAATGTGACAAGCAAAGAAATTTGACAGTTTAAGGCAATTTAATATCCTGGGTGGTATTTATTGTCATTTTGAGAGTAGAAATCAGACATTTATGACCTACTAAAGTAATGTTCAATTGTGCTATAGGCTCTGAGTCCAGAGATTCAAATTTCTTTTTTTTTAATTTATTGTGAAAATACTGTACAGAGGGGTTACAATTACATGGGCAAGATTTCTATAACATATTAGCTCTCCATCATCTATACCTCCATTTCCAAGGAACACAAAGTTTTACAGGACTTCTACATTTCTACTTCTGTTTCCACAACTGTTCCATTTATATAATTGTTGGTTTGTAAATCTGGTAGTAGAGCTGCATACTGATAATCAACCACAGCTTTTGAAAAGGCAAATCTGAATGCCATCCCAGGGCAAAAACTGAACACCTCGTCTGAAAATTAACTGAAAACCACCTGCCTAGGGCAGGGGTCAAGTAATAGAATACTTGCCTAGTCAACTTAAACTTCTGAGCTCTATGCCAGGACAGCTTATTATTTTTTTCTCTCTCTCAATGATTCCCAAATTGAGAACACAAAATTCCTTACATCATTGGATATTTTTTCCACAGTGTTTTTGTCCAGGATCAAAACAATCTGAAGATAATTTCTCCTACATCAGAACAAATAATAAAAGTATTACACACCTCTAGCCTCTAGCTTCTTGGCTTCAGCATACCTGCTCACTTGGCTTAGTCTTCCAACTCTTCTAAAACTGAATCTTTCAAACTATTATTCCAGCCAGGTGCTTGTGGTTCACACCTGCAGTCTTAGATACCAGGATGAGCTCTGAAGATTACAATTGAAAGCCAGCCTGGGCAGAAATAATCTGCTCTAACCATCCAAAAAAAAAAGCTGGAAGTGGAGCTGTGGTTTAAGGACTAGAGTGCTTGTCTTGAGCAAAAAAGCTAATGGACGGCACACAGGCATTGAGTACAAGTCCTTGGTCAGAAGAAAACACAAAACCCCATTATTCATAAAAAATACCTTTTTCTTGTTCAAACTGCTATAATTTTGTTTAAATGTTAATTTCAGATTTTAGTCCTTTATTTTTGTATTATTTCCTTAGCTCCAGTTCTGTCTAAATTTTCCTAATTCAGTCTGTTTACCCTTGAGTCTGGATAAGCATCGTCTGGACTAAATACACATTACCAACTTAGGTTATTAATTGTCAGGACTATTTTGGTAATAGAAAATGGTTTTTGTAGATGTTGTTGCTCTGGTACTGAGATTAGAACTCAAGTCTTGGATGCTCACAAAATGCTCCCAACTCCATAATTGCAGAGGTCAGCATATATTGCTTTTCTGATAAGAGTCTTCTTCGGTTTACAGTACTTTTTTTTTTTTTTTACAATTTGGCTATTGCTCCATTTCCTGTTTTTTGACTGATTAAGTGAATATGATGGAGTTATACAGGCTTTTCTGTCCTGGCTGACTTTGAATCCTAGCATCCTCAGAACTTAGATTACAGGTGAGTCTCCAGCATACATTAAATTGATTTTTTGAAGTTGTCCCTCACTATCATTTCTAAAATAGTTACATTGCATGTCATATCTGTAAAATTTAGGAAAATGAATGATTGATATCAAGAGGTCCACCAGAAAAGCGGTTGGACAGACTCCAGATGGACAAAAGTAGGGAACTAACAGTGAATCAGAGGTAATGGCAGGTACAGGGCAGGGAGAGGATAGAAAGGGGGATTAAAATTGAAACATTCAATACAATTCACATTTTAAAGGATATGTATGCCTATGTACATATAGACAGACACATATGTACACACACCTACCCAATGGAACATATACATATATTTCTGCCCTTTTTCTTCCTTTCCATTTCTTTATTATGCTTCTGAGTAATGAACTAAGGGTCTTTTACATACTAAACACATCTGAGCTTCCCTTCTATCATTAAAGAATGACAATACAAATGTTTTCCTTCCATGTCAGTCTTGAGTAGCTAAGAGTACAGGTGTGAGCCACAAGTACCTACTCTGAACAAATTCTGGTATATCAAATTGTTAATGGAGAAGATTCATACACATGAATTTTTTTTAAAAAAGGAGATTGATGATGAATACTTGCTTGTCTGACACAAGGCATGGATTGAGACTAGAATAGCTGAATTCTAAATTCGTGATTGTTTTCTGTTTGGGTAGTGCCTGTAAGTGTTGATTCCAATATATTAAGTCTCTAAAGATTTTGGGGAAAAAAGGCATGGGTTGTCGAGGTTTGGGTTGTGGAGGTTTTTTTCTTTCCACAAGCTCCCATTCTTCCTTTTTCTATTATTTTGTTTTTATCATCATCCTAGTTGTATATTTTAATTATTGAAACTTTGTAACTCACCAATGTGAATTTTGCAAGCCTTATTATAATAATGTATTTCCTGACAACAGTAAAATAGATTTAGATTTAGACAATTATCATTGTCTACATGGTTCCATAATTAATCAGGAAGGAAATCCATAATTAAATTAGTTATATGTAAATACATGTTATATTCTTTACACTATATTATATATAATATATAAGATTGAATATGATTTTTTCAAACTATGAGAGCATTTAACATTTTTAGTCTCAAGGGTATTTTTTCACAAACTAGTGTAAAACATTATTGGGGAAAGTGGTGATATAACTTTGATTATAATTATATAAATATATATTTGTGTGTGTAGATATAACACTGTTTATAAACAGATGAATAAATACATGTGTATATACATTTGTGCATCTATCTATGAAGTGAATATAATTAAGTTGACCACATTATGTACCAAAAAAGGGCTATGAGTTGTATGTACAAGGTCCAGGCCTATAACCCTAGTTGTATAGGAAGGTGGGTTCTGAGTTTTAGCCTCTTTTACCATCATGACATTAGACTTTGAGAGGAAGTCTGGGCCCCTCCAGGATAGCAAACACAGGGATCACCCTCCCTGACCCCAGAGGAAAGTCAGTAGAAATTAGGACAAGCTTCTTATCCTATGACAATCTACTCAATTCCTGTACCAAGATGGCCACCTGTAGATGGAAAGCTAGCATTCCCTCCAAAAGGGTCTCAAAAGAGCCTTCTGAAGTATAGTCTCTGACTATGCTGAATTAAAGCTTATTTTTGTTCCCAAACTGCAAACACATATAAATATGCCAATGGCTCCAGAGATGGACAAAGTCTTACAAATACTCACATAAAATTATATACTATGTTTCAATAATTCTTTGACAAATCATCAAAGGCATGTCTTGAATTTTTCTTTTCTTTTTTTTTTTTAAAGAATGGAAACATACTGAGTGCATCAGGGGGTGAGGGATGGTTTGGTTGTTGAACTTTTGAATGTACTCCTGGGCATGGGAGATCCCTGTCTGGGTGACCTTTTATGGGGGTGGGTGTCCTCACAGCTTCACAAAACAATGGCCATAACTTCTATGACATCACAGATACATTTGCCATGGCAGCAGATAAATTTCAGGCACTGATCTGGCCCTGAGGTGGACTCAGCTACACAGAGAGGCACAAAGCATGAGAGGAAATGACTGCTAGACACCAGGCTACAGCTTGATGAGCTGTCCTGACTGGTAACTAGGATTACTTGAGCTGGGTCAGGCTCATTCCCATGCTAAGGCTCCTGAGCACTAAAGACCAGGCACTGTTGCAGGGGTTGGAGAAAAAGAAGTGAATGTGGCTGCCTCCATGCCTATTTCATGCTGAGAAGAAAACCAGAAATCATAATCACAATTTCTATAAATCAGAGGCATGACATTGGTGGTATTGTGGGTACAACTTCACAGTGGGGATAGGAAGAGACATCCCTGAGGAGGGGACATTTGATCTGAAAGCAGGGCCATCATCCATGCAATTTTCTAGGAGCAGATGTTCCAGGTAGCAAGAACAGCAAGTACATCCCCAATGGTGGGAATGAACCTGACTTGTTTAAGAAAAGGAAGACAGCACTGACATGCTGAGGTTCATGGAACAAGGAAGGACTGGTAAAATGAAGAAGAAAGAGATCAGAGATGAAGACAGGAATAAATTAGATATTGTGTGCTACTTGTTACAGGAAGAAAAGTTCTGATTTTATTCTAAATCTGACATGACCCACCGGAACCAATGTTCTCAAATTGTAACCAGACACACCAGAATAACCTAGAGAATACATTTAAAATGTGATTTTAGCCGGGTACTGGTGGCTCATACCTGGAATCCTAACTACCCCCAAGGCCAATATCTAAGGATGAGGTTTGAAGCAAGCCCAAAGAGGAAATTTGGTAATACTGACTTTCAATTAACCACCAAAAATCTGAAAGTGATGCTGTGGTTCAAGAGGTAGAACATTAGCCTAGAACAAAAAACACTAAGGGACAGTACCCAGGCTCAAAATTTAAATCTTCACAAGACAAACCAACAAACAAAATGTGCCCCGTTGTTCATCATTGGGCAATCTAGTTCAATATATTTGGTATGAGCCTTGGAAATTATATCCTTAACAAATGCTCTCCTCTCAAATTCTGCTTCATAGCCAGTTTTCAGAGCTCCAGCATCACCACCGTCTCCTCCCAGTTAGCACAGCAGCTTCCCACTGGAAATTTGAAGAAATCTTTTTAGTAATCATAAGAAATCTGATCATTTGTCCACATACATCAAATCAGTACTTGCCACATTCCATGTTCTGAATGTATTTAATCCCTTTTTGAGTTAATAAGCCTTAAGGATTAAAATCTATAGAATAATTACTAAATTAATTCAACAATCACCATTCTTCCACCCAATCTTATAAGTTTATAAAAGCAGAGACTGCCGGGCACTTGTGGCTCACGCCTGTAATCCTAGCTACTTAGGAGGCTGAGATCTGGGGATCATGGTTTAAAACCAGCCTGGGAAGGTAACTCCGTGAAACTCTTATCTCCAATAAACCATCAGAAAACTGGAAGTGGTGCTGTAGCTCAAGAGGTGGAGCACTAGCCTTGAGCTGAAGAGCTTAAGGAAAGCGCTTAGGCCCAGAGTTCAAGCCCCATGACTGACCTAAATAAATAAATCAATAAATCAATAAAAAAGCATAGACTATACTGAAGTATGTATATGATAATTTCTAACTATAATACTCTCATGAAATTGGGTTTTACAGAAACATCTTGATTGCTTTGCCAAAGCAAAGGATAAATGATTTAAATAAGCTACCTAACATCTCAGAAGGAAAATGGGTTTAGATCAACTTCATATACCCAGTACTGAGGAAATAATTTTCAGAAATGGCAGAGGCAAAGTATTATAAAAATCACTTTATCATGAGGTACAACCAGGCTGCCTACATCAACCTTGCAGGAAAAAAGGGATGAATGAAAAGCAACTAAGGCTTCTAAAATGAGCCAGTTGGTGGTGCTTTATGCTTGTAATCCTCAGAAGCCTGAAAGCAGAGGGTATGGATTCAAAGCCTGCCCAGGAAGAAAACCTCTTTCTCTGCAACCAGCAGATTGGAAACATCAGCTCTGTGCTCACAGCCCAGCTGGATGCCTTCTTCCCACAGAGCTTCAGACAACCAAGACCCCCCATCTGAAATATTGTCAAATATATTAAAATATTATCTCCTGTTTGGGAGATAATATTTGAAAGATATATCAAAAACATTTCACTGACTTCTAAAGAAAGAGTGAAAGAGGAAATATGTGCTCACTAAAGGATAAGTTACCTACCAAAATCATATTAATATGGCTAGATGCCCATTTGGAAACGTATCCACTCAGCCATCTTTCCTCACATCTTGTCAGTTAGCCTGAACTGTCAGATTTTTGGATGCAAGGGATGTGTATGAGTATGTAGGCTGTAAAAGTAATAATGAAAAGCTAGACACTGGAGGCTCAGGCCTGTAATCCTAGCTACTCAGAAGGCTGAGATCTTAGGATCCCAGTTCAAAGCCAACCCATGCAAAAAGACCCTTACCTCCAATTAACCAGCAAAAGACAGAAAGCTGAGCTGTGGTTCAAAAGGCAGACTACCAGCCTTGCAACAACAACAAAAGTTAAGGGACAACATCCAGGCCCTGAATCCAAGCCCCGGTAGTGGTGCTCACACACAAAAAATAACCATAATACCACCACAGGATGTGCATATCTTAGGGAAGGATGCAGATAGATGGGATGATGACTGTATTGTAACCCAGTCTGTGAAAAACCCTAGGTGAAATCTTTCCTCAATACATCTTCATTTCCCTCTACACATTTAAAATCACACACACACACACACACACACACATACAAACTTACATGGTTATATTTTTCTATATAATTATGTAAAATACATATCATACACACTTGCTTCAGAATTTTGTCCATCTTTTGGTTTTATAGGTACTACAATATATCCAGGGTTTGGCTCATACTTGTAATTTCAGCTGCTCATGAAGGTGGGATCTGAAGATCACAGTTTGATGCCAACCCAAGGAAACAAATCCTCAAGATTCTTATTTCAATTAAGTAGCAAAAAGCCAGAAGTGGAAATCTGACTTAAATGACACAGTGACTGCATTGAACAAAATAATCTAAGCAAGATACCAGACCTCCGTTCAAGCCTACATACTGGCCCACTAGCACTCCAAAAGCCAAAATCCCCAAAAGACCAAACCAAAAACATGTCAAAATATTTTATAACTTTTGAAGAAAAATCCAACGTAGTTTGTTGAAGATTGGGTGGTAAAATGTTGAAAAACCCCAAATTCCACATGTGTTTAAATGATTCAACAGACAAGCAACCAAGTAAAAATTTCCCAATAATGTTCCTTAGTATTCACTGGGACCCTTGACAAAGATTTTTTTCTATGCTTTTCAAAAAATCAGTTAATTTTCAGTAGTATAAATCTTTATTATAAGTTATAGAAGTTTTTTAAAGTTCCAAAGTGAATTGAATGTAAAACAAAAAGCACTTAATATTACCAGTTTCTATGCCTCTGGTAGAAAACCTTTAATACTGTGGCCTTTATGAAGGAGGAGAGGGAAGACTGGTCATGAAAAGTTGGAAAGAAGAGTTTCCATTTGACTGTTTGAAACCCACTCTTCTGCCCCCCACCCCAACAGGCAGAGGCTTGAACTCCGGGACTAGGTGCTGTCCTTGAACTTCTTCTGCTCAAAGCTAGCATTCTACCACCTGAGCCATGGCACCACTGCTAGCCTTTTCTGAGAAGTTTGTTAGAGCTGAGAGACTTGTGAACTTTTATGTTTGGGATTGGCTTCACACCTCAGTCTCCTGAGTAGCTAGAATTATAGCTGTGAGCTTCCCATGCCTGGCTTACATTCTACACTATTGAACACATAAAATTCAATTAGGAGGCTAAGATCTGGAGAATGGTGATTCAAAGCCAGGCCAGGCAGAAAAGTCTGCAACTCCATCTTCAACAAGCAAAGAGCTGGACTTGAGCAGTGGTTCAAGTAAGGTGAGTATGAGACCCTGATTTCAAATACCATTATGGGCAAAAACAAAACAAAATAAAGCAATGCCCCAAATTAAAATAATAAAATTGCTCAATACCAAAATAATGGTCATTAAATAATGGTTTGAAAAGTAGAAAACAAATACACCCCTCCATAAATCCACATATAAAAATCTTCCAGCCAGATACTGGTGGCTCAAGCCTGCAATCCTAGCTACTCAAGAGGTTGAGATCTGAGGATCATGGTTCAAAGCCAACCCAGGCAGGAAAGTCCCTGAGACTCTTATCTCAATAAACTACTCAGAAAACCAGAAGTGGCACTGTGGCTCAAGTGGTAGAGTGCTAACCTTCAGCTGAAGAACGAGGGACGGTGATTAGGCCCAGAATTAAAGTCCCATGACTGACAAAACAAAAAACAAAATCCAAAAAACAAAAAACAATAAACAAAAAAGAAACTTCCACAAAATATTTGAAATGGGTGAATTTTCAATAAGGAAACAACATTTTTCTTTCCTTTTTTTTTCTTGCAACAGCAAAAGAGATGGTTTATTGTACATGTGTCACACTTGGCCACAACTATGAACAGAACTAGTCCAGAATGTCACAGGTCCGGGGCACAGGACCATCAGGGGATGCTTGGTTATGAGCAAGGTGTGTCTTTCAGAGATGATCTTGGCAATGAAAGTTCTGGATCCACTGGGAAATCACAGCGGCATGCAGTCCAACATCTCAGCGTCCCAGCCTATGGCATTCCTTATTCGTCCTGCTCCTCTGGCCTTGATGGGTGCACAGACTGGTTTACTTAGACCTCTGCCTCATCTTTCTTCTTTTGCCCTTCAGCCTGCGCATTCGCTTCCTCTACTTGGCTCATGCTGCTGTTTTTTCTAGGAAGATGGTGCTAAGGCAAAGAGCAGGAAACAACATTTTTCTACCTAAAGATATCTGTGGGGAGAACAGTGGAAGAAATAGATTTATTCCCAGATATTTAGACCAACATGCCAATTCTGACATATCTATGATGATAGAGACTAGCTTTAGAATGATAAAAATAAACCAAAGGACTACATCCCAAAGTATTGGACAAGGCTAACAAAGCAGAGTAGGGCATCAGGGTATAGGGTAAGAGCTATGTAGAAAAACTAGTTGTTCCTACAATGAAAAGTATTACCAGGCCTAGCAATTCAAGTTCGCCATACCAAGTAGATTTTGAAAAATAGTCTGTTACTTATTATATTAAAGAAAAATTTAAACTTGTAGGCTCTTCAACTTTATATCAGACAACCTAAACATTGCTCAGGGGACATGGTACTTAATATTTGGATCATCAAGTGCCAATTGCAAATTTAATTATACAAATAATAACTCTACTAATAGAGAATGTTAATGGTTTCTTATAGATGGAGCTGAAGGTAAAACTGCTAGGACTTTTCCCACGGAAGAGACTATTCTTATTACACCTCTTCCCATGGTCTTCCAACTGCCTCAGTTCATTCATTTTTTTTAACAAAACTCGAATATTTCCACTTTATTCACCCAGATATCCTTTTAACACTTCAAAGGCTGTTTTTGAGAAATAGTAAAATTTTCAAAAGCACAAAAAATGCCGCCCAAGTTAAGAAGTTTTGAGATCAAGCAGATGAAAGGGAAAATTTGAGTAAGGAGTGAGTTTAGTTTCCTAGCCATGACAAAATCCTAAGAGTTAGTGAGTGAACACATGACTGTGCACATATCTACAGAATTGAGGTCACATGATGATTCTAGCTCCTGGTCCTCCTCTTTGCCTTCCTGGTCTGACACACCATTCTCTGGGATGCTGAGCTCTTCTTTAGGCTTTCTTCATTCCCCTCAAGTAACTCCTGCCTTATAGGCTTGCGCAAGATAGGCTTTTTCTTCATTTTGACATTTTGTTTAGGTTGAGAAAGCTATTTTTTTCTCCAATTCAATGCTGTTTGCCTATAAATAATCACAATAAGAAAAACCCAACTAAGATAAGCATCCTTGGTTAAAGGCATTCTAGGTTGTAATCTCTGAACTCTTAGGACCTACTTTACTCTTGGCTTTGACTGTCTTTTGTCTTCCTTCTCAATCAAACTCCCCCCATCCCCACTCCTAGGGCTTGAACTCAGGGCTTAGAATCTGTTCTTGTTTGCTCTTTTTCCCCCTCAAGGTTAGTGATTTTCCACTTGAGCTGCAGCTTCACTTCCATCTTTTTGGTGATTAATTGGAGATAACTGAAGCATGATGCTCAGATCTCAGCCTTCTGAGTAGCTAGGATTGCTCAATGAATTTTCAGGAAGAGGCATCATGATGTTAAGGGATTTCATGAAGTCATAAATATGATGATACCCAAAACCTTGAACAAGGACATTCTCAACTTCACCCCAGCATAACCATTGAAGTGAGGGATTTTAAACACTTATACATTAGTACTGCTCATACTCCCCTCAGACTTCAGGATCACACATCACATTTGACTATCAAGCCTCACTGGTTACCTGGAACTCCCAACAACAGTTTTTGCTTTCCTTTTACTTGGAGACCTGAAACTTGAAGATTAGGATTTACTTTGTTCAATTTTGAGTCTCCTCGGTATTTTTCTTTAAGTTTTTGTTAATCAGTTTTTAACTTGAAGTGATATTCTGCTAAGATCAATGCAACCTAAGATATACCATATCATTTTTAATTATCTCTTTGCTTAGTTTACTTTAATCAAGGGATTAAGAAAGCTATTATAAGGTTTTTGGTGGGGGTAGCATTGAGGGGAAGGGCAAATGGACAAATGTGGTCGAAGTACTTTATGTGCTCCTACAAAAGTAAACAATGAAGGTGGGGGAAAGTGGCTCACAACTTTAATCCTATCTATTCAGAAGGTTGTAAGCAGGAAAAATCAGTGAGTCTTATCTCCAAAAAATACCAAAAGAAAGGAAATGGGTTGTAGCTCATGTGGTAGCATGCTAAGATTAAGCAAAAGGAGCATAGATATGGTACTCAGGCCCTGAGTTCAAGACCTAGAATAAGCACAAAACAAACTAACAAAACCTGCTGAAATTGCTTTAAGAAGGGTCTATGAGAGAAAAATGGTTAGGGTAGATTTGATTTGGGAACATTTGGTATCTGTCACAGTATATGCGAATAGATCCACTACAGGTTGCTCTGGAAATATTATTCATTGTTCCATTATGAGCTATTTGGATTCACTATTTCAGTGTGAAGTGATATTTCTTGAGAGAAAATTGTCTGTTGGGAGCCCAGCACTGCTGGATCATGCCTATAGCCTTAGCTGCTCAGGAGGTGGAGATCTGAGGACCAATGTTTGAAGCCAGCCCTTGAAAGAAAGTCCATGAGACTCATCTCCAAAAAACTACTAAAACACTCCTGGAAGTGGTGCTGTGACTCAAGTGGCACAGCACTAGTCTTGAGCAAAATTAGCTCAAAGACAGCACCCAAGCCCTCAGTTGTAACCCCAGGATCAGCATATACACAGAAAAATTTTAGTATGACTTCTGAACGAGGTTTTGTACCATTTTTCCATGAGTTCATTTTCAGACAGCACTATGTCCTGTGGGAGGCTTATGTGTTCTGGCTTACATGGCATTTCTATTAGATGATATGTAATAGGCATCTACACAAAATTCCCTCACTCAAATTATATTCTTCAGTTAACAATCTAACAAAAAGAATTGAATTTCCCCATTTGTTTAAGTACTCAATGAATTTAACAGTATAAATTTGTAGATTCTATTTAAGTTAGATTCAATTTCTATTAATTTACTCTTTTAAAGTTCTTATTCTTAGTTTATGTAAGTATGTATGTATGTATGTATGTATGTATGTATGTATGTATGTATGTATTTTGTTGGCCATGGGGTCTGAACAAATGGCCTGGGAGCTGTCCCTCAGCTTTTCAGCTCAAGGCTAGTGCTCTACCACTTGAGCCACAGTACCACTTTCTGCTTTTCTGCTTATGTGGTTCTGAGGAATTGAACCCAGGGCCTCATGCATGTGAGGCAAGCACTCTACCATTCAGACACCTTCCCAGCCCCTCTTTGTTTAGTTTTAAAGTGCCTTTAATGACCTTTCTTATTATAAGATGATATAATTCTATAACTATATCTAGTTTTTTTTAATAGGTTGATGATTTCCCATAGATTCACAGCCATCAAAAGATACAAAGTATTTCCTTCACCCTTAAAAGAACAGCCAACTTCTGTTTCCTCAGAAGTTGCACAGAGGTTCTTCCTGCAGAGTATCCCATACTTATATCTAACACCATGTGACAGAACAGAAAATAACAATGTCTTGTTATTCTGTTATCCTCAGAAAATAAAATGCTATTCAAAAAGACTTTGGACCTTTGTTTCTGTAAGGTCCGCTCCTGGATGGCCAGCAGACTCCACCCTCCTCGCAGCAAAGTCTCCACCCAGTACCTGCGTTACCTAGGAAACTAGGATACCTGGAAGGGGTCACATCTGCATCCGCTGAGGTCACATTTGAATTTGATGTGGCCACACCTTTCCCCGCCCATACCCTACATAAGGCCTAACCCAGGCCCAGACGCGCTCGCGCTCGCGCTCGCGCTCTTGCTCTTGCTCTTGCTCTTGCTCTTGCTCTTGCTCTTGCTCTTGCTCTTGCTCTTGCTCTTGCTCTTGCTCTTGCTCTTGCTCTTGCTCTTGCTCTTGCTGCTCTTTTCTTGCTCTCTCTCTTTCTCAGCCACGTGGAGTGCCAACCTTGCCTGGTCCCAGCAGGTCTACCCCTTAACCTGAATACCACATGAGTGCTCCTGTTCTTACCCCTCTCTCTGCTCTTTTCTGGCTCTTTTCTCTCTCTCTTTCCTCTCTTCCCAGCTCTCTCTCATTCCCAGGCCTTTCCCAGCCACGTGGAGTGCCAACCTTGCCTGGTCCCAGCAGGGCTACTACCCCTTACCTGAATACCACGTGCGTGCTGGTGCTGTTCTTACTCGGCTTACCTCTTTTTAGAAACCTAACATAAATGGTACCTTGACTCAGATAAAGGCTTATAGTCAGGATAGCTGGGATTTCTCTGTTTTTTGCCTCTTTTTTCATTTTTTTTGTTCTTCCCTTTTTGCTCTGATGGCCTTTTGCAAACCCGTCTGTCTGCGGCGGAATCAATGCATTGATACCATTGCTGCCTTCACATCCACGTCCACACCACTTCTCTACTCTGGTGAGTGAAGCTACTCTCTACGGTTCTCTGTTGCTCTCTCTAGAAGGCTCTGGGGGATGTCGGGACGCCGCTTCTGCCTGGTCAGCTCTCCCTCACTCACCAGACTGACTCTCCTACTCATTAATCGGGTGCTGCGAATCATGCCCAAGCTGTGAAGCCCCTTTGAAATGTCTCCTGCGCTCCCTGGAAAGACAGAGAGCTTCATTTTTATGCCATTCTCAGAAGTACACAGTTTTTGCTACTGCAGTGGTAAATGATCAGAAGTCTGTTTACTTTCGGGCTCTCTTTGCTCTCTCTCTGCCATTCATGGGCAACTTTCTACCCTTTTTTTTTTTATATAACTTTTTGGCCTGTGCCTTGAAGACTGCGACGCAGGCTGGGTCCCAGGGACACCCCCCGCCTCTAGGTTCCCTCTCAAAGGCTAGCCAATGTAGGCTTAATCTATTCAGGCTTTCTTTGCATTCTTTCAGAGATTCGCCATCTTGAATTCGCCATCTTGGCCACGTGGTGGCTTAAGGGTTTGGCCTCATCTGACCCTTAACCTTCCACTAAGTTTACTACTCCATCTATTCTAAGGTGACTTGCTAACAAGTTGCTCTTTTCACAGGCCCTGGTAATGGAGGCCCAACCAGCTGATATGCTTTGTTAGCAAAGATGTCTAAACGTTGTCGAAATTTTAGGTTTTAACTTTTGCCTTTTTTGTTTTGTGTTGTGTATTCTACTACTGACTACGTGGTTCTAAAATACTGGGTATAAAATGTCATGTCAAAACCAACTTTACAATGTCGGTGTGGGGGGGAGGGGGGTATAATTGGGTGGGGGGAGGGGGGAGGCTGGGAAGGGAGGGGAAGGGTAAACAAAGGAGGAGGCTGCAATGCTTGGTAAGAAATGTATGCATTATCCTGCCCATGTAATTGTCGCCCATCTGTACAGTATGTTCTCAAATAAAATAAAATTAAATTAAAAAAAATAAAATAAAATAAAATAAAATAAAATAAAATAAAATACTGGGTATATCTGTGCTAAAATTCTCATCACATCTAATGAGTTTTGTCATTTCAGAATATTTGTTGGCAATTCTTGATAAGAACCAGGTAAGCTCTACTTATTCTACTTGATCTCCTTGTTGCTTTAATTGGAAATAATAAAGGGCTTTTGTGGCAAAGATTTCAGTTCAAAGCCAGCTCGGGCTAAAAAATTCCTAAGACTCCGTCTCCCAGCTAAACTCTGCAAGTGGTACTATAACTCAAAGTGGTTCACTGCTAGCCTTGAGCAGAAGTGCTCAGGGACAGTGCCCAGGCCTTGAGTTCAAATCTTGAATACCAACTGGGACAAGCCATCCCAGCAACGAGCACCTAGACTCAGCCAGTCTGGGGAACAAGGGAACGTGGAAAGGAGTAAGAGGAGATGATGTCACATCAGCTACTTTGTGCCTGCCCTTTCAAAATTAACCTGAGCCTGGAGGTCAGTAGAAGTAAGAAGCCTACCCAGCCAGTGTCTATACCTGTCTATCTATTAACTGAACAGGAATTTATATTCTTGCCTTTGTCACTTGACTTCTCTACCTAGTCGCCAGATGTCAGAAGTAACTAGGGACATTTCTAACAACATTTTCAGCCCAAGTCCTTCCTCTTGCCATTTATTTGCTCTCTAGTATTTTTTTCCAGCCCCTCAATGCTCATGAGACTTCTCCAGATTTCATCTAAGGACTCATGCCACCAAGGTACAGCTGCTGCTCACTGCCTTCTCTGGGAGGAGACCAAATTCCAGCCTTTTACCCCTATTGTCGACACCCCTTGTCAGCAGGAAGTAGCCAGAGAGAATCCTCGCCCTATTTCATGATTATTAAAAGGCTGGAATGTAAGGTCCACTCTTGGATGGCCAGCAGACTCCACCCTCCTCGCAGCAAAGTCTCCACCCAGTACCTGCATTACCTAGGCAACTGGGATACCTGGAAAAGGTCACATCTGCATCCGCTGAGGTCACATCTGAATTTGATGTGGCCACACCTTTGCCCGCCCATACCCTACATAAGGCCTAACCCAGGCCCAGACGCTCTCGCGCTCGCGCTCTTGCTCTTGCTCTTGCTCTTGCTCTTCTTCTCTTCCTCTTGCTGCTCTTTTCTTGCTCTCTCTCTTTCCCAGCCACGTGGAGTGCCAACCTTGCCTGGTCCCAGCAGGTCTACCCCTTAACCTGAATACCATGTGAGTGCTACTGTTCTTACCCCTCTCTCTGCTCTTTTCTGGCTCTTTTCTCTCTCTCTTTCCTCTCTTCCCAGCTCTCTCTCATTCCCAGGCCTTTCCCAGCCACGTGGAGTGCCAACCTTGCCTGGTCCCAGCAGGTCTACTACCCCTTACCTGAATACCACGTGCGTGCTGGTGCAGTTCTTACTCGGCTACCTCTTTTTAAAAACCTAACAGTTTCCTCATGTTATTTATAATTTAAGGAAGCTCAATGCCAGACATTACTATTTTCTGTAGTTGTATGTTACAAGATCTACATTCATTCCCATGGAATGTTTTATTTTTGTTGGGTGTGGTGGTCCTTGTACTAGGGCTTCAACTCAGGACCTGGTAATGTCACTTCAGTTTTTTGCTCAAGGCTGGGACCCTTCCACTTGAGCTACCTCACTGCTTCTGGCTTTTTAGTGTTAACTGGAAATAAGACTGGGTAGGTTATGGAGGGGGTATGACTGTGATACATGGTATACATGTATGGGAACTTCACAACCTCCTTCTTGTACAACCAATACTTGCTAATAAAAAGAAAGATAATTAGAGGTCTAATTGTTCACAGTAAGTTTCTTGTAATTTCCCTTCTTAAATCTTTCTCATTTTTTTCATGCTAGCATGTGCTCAGTGCTGACCCTTAGCTCTTTTTCTTATGGCTAGTAAGTACTTCAGCCACAGCTCTAGTTCCAGTTTTTGCTAGTTAATTGGAAGAAAGTAACTATCTGATATTTGTGCCTAGGTTGTCTCTGAACCTCAGTACTCAGATCACAGCATCCTGAGTAGCTAGGATTACAGGTGAGAGCTACTCAGATCCTTGTTGTCTCCTAAATTATCCCATGTCCATTTCACAATGGCAGTCCATTTCCATGGTTCCCAGCTTTGCAGCAAGCGCTTAATTATAATCCAACACCAAGTCTAACCTCCACCACAGATGCTATTTTTTGTGTCATACTCTGACTATAGACACCCTTCTCCTGGCTGATGCATTGCATCAACCTAGATGGCTCTCATACTAGGCCACAAGGATAGGAAGCCAGGAAACACTAGCTTAGAAGCTGTTAAATCAGAGGAGCAAAAAGATATCATAGTTCATTCTGCTGTGATATTTTTCTGACTTAAACAGCCTTGTCATCTATTACCATAGCTTTGACATCACATTCTGAGTAGTGACTGGGTGTAAGCTGGTGTGTCAGAGCTGACTATAGTATTATCCTGAGCCTGTGCAGACTGAAGAGACAAGCCAGTGCCAGTAGCACACACATTGGAATAACAAAGCAACCTATAGTTAGGCATTGCCATTCTTTGTTCTAGAGTAATGAATGAATGACTCTCTAATTTCTTGACAAGAAATTCCTGCAGACCCATATGCAGCTGCCTCATCAGAGCAAGTAAAGAGCCTGGTGCTGCCTGGAGGAAACACTGTGAGAAGCTGCCAGAAAGCATCTGTTTACTGGACTCACGGGGCTCCTCTGTCCTCTAGAATTAATGACAAATAAGGAGCAAACACCTCCCCCTCTAGGCAGACATACACAAGAAGAGCATTGCCACATCACAACAGGGGACTCCCAAGACATACACCTGATCTGTGCTGTCAGAACTGAGAGGTTTTTTTTCGGGGGGGGGGGAGGGTCCGGTTGTGGGGCCTGAACTCTGGGCCTGTGCCCTGTCCCTCAGCTCTTCAGCTCAAGGCTAGTGCTCTACCACTAGAGCCAGAGCGCCACTTCCGGCTTATTCTATTTTGCTTATGTGGTGCTGAAGAATCGAACCCAGGGCCTCAGGCATGCAAGGCAAGCGCTCTAACACTGAGCCAACTTCCCAGCCCCAGAGCTGAGAGTTTTTAATGACACTTCATCCCACAGTGCTCCCTAAAACCCTCATCCCAACCCTGCTCATTTCATGTCCCTGACAATGTTTATAGGCATCCCACATCCAGACTGAAGATGTTCCTTCATGTTTGGAGTAAGTCTGATCAGACTTTATATGGATCCACTGCTCAGTCAGGACTCTCGATCCCTCCCATCCCCTTTTTGATACTGTGTGTCTCTTGACCTATTCCTGTCTTCTCTTTTCAAGATTCAGTCAGGGCCGGTACAGGTGGCTCACACCTGTAATCTTAGCTACTTAGAAGTCTGAGATCTGAGGATCGTGGTTCAAAGCCAGCCCAGGGTGGAAAGTCCGTGAGACTCCTATCTCCAATAAACCAGCAGAAAACCAGAAGTGGCTCTGTGGCTCAAGTCATAGAGTGCTAGCCTTGAGTTGAAAAGCTCAGGGACATCACCCAAGCCAAGCCCAGAGATCAAGGCCCATGACTCAAAATAAATAAATAAATAAATAAAAGAATGCAAAAACATATAAAGCTCAGAATGGCAAGCAGCTGAAAACAGGATGGAATAAACCAACATTATCTATGACAGTTTTCAGATTATGCAGAGAAATGCCTGCATTGTTGGAGCCCAAGCCCACCTGATAGCTGAGTTTTAGCTGGCTGGCATGCCCATGATGCCAGGTAATGGTATTCACAAGTTTTGTGATATTATTGGATGACACCAATAGGCTTCAAGTTGGGAACCTGAAATTTTTCTATTGATATAAGAGGAGAAATACATCAGGACAAGAAATGGGATTAACACAATGCCAAAAGCAAAAGGCCATCCAATCCAAGGAAGACAGAATAACTCTGTCTCTGAAAAGATGATTCTCTCAAAGGAATCCTGAGCTGAGCATGGTGGTCTATGTTTGCAATCTCTGAATTTAGGAGGCTGAGTCAGAAGTTAGGTTGAGACTAGCCTAAGTTCCATGCCAAGAGAAGAACACAAAACCAAACCTCATCTTACAAAATAAAAGAAGGACTGGGAATGTGGCTTAGTAATAGAGTGCTGGCCTAGCACATACATGAAGTCCTGGGTTTGGTTCCTCAGTACCACATAAAGAGAAAAGGCTGGAAGTGGTACTGAGGCTTGAGTGGCAGAGTGCTAGTCTTGAGCAAAAGAAACTCAAAATGAATGGTGTTAAGAAAAATGTAAAATTAATGAAATAACATCTCTCTCCCTCCCCTATATCCCTTCCTGCTTTCCTCCCTCCCTCCTTTTCTCAGTACTAGGGTTTATACAAAGGATTTCATGCTTAGGCAGGTGTTTAACTCTTAATCCACACCACGGCCTGTTTGTACTTTAGTTTTTAAGTTAGGGCATCCTGTTTTCTTCCCATCCCAGGACCAGCCTCCCATCTAGCTGAGATTATTGGAATCAGCCCAGCTTGATGATTGTGATCAGATCTCACTTTTTGCCTGGGTTGGTCTTGGATTGCAGTCCTCTCAATCTATGCCTCCCAAGTAGATGGTACTACAGGAGTGATCTATCATGCTTAGCCTTTAAAATGATCACTTAGAGTTGGGCGCAAGTGGCTCCTGCCTGTAATCCTAGCCACTCAGGAAGCTGAGATCTGGTTCAAAGCCAACCAGTGCAGGAAAGACCATGAGACTCTTATCTCCAATAAACCACCAAAAAACCTAAGTGGTCCTGTGGCTCAAGTGGTAGAGTGCTAGCTTTTAGCTGAAGAGCTAAGGGACAGCAGCACCCAGGCCCAGAGTTCAAGTCCCAAGACAGACAAAAAAAATCACTTAGGAAGATAAAAAAAAAAAAAAAAAAACTCCTGAATTCTCACATTTATTTAAATAGCGTCTGCCAGTCATATTTTATAATGCACTTATGGGGCCCATGAAATCTTTTATTTTTAAAATACAATAAAATAGTACTAGAGCAGTTGGGATATTGTTCTGCCAGTAACACTACTGTAAGAGCCTCGGAGGGAGCAAGCAAGCCGGCTACAGGCCAGCGCCGCCGCCGCTTCTTCTGAGCATCAGTGAGAAGCAGCAAGCAGCCATGGCTGGGGCACAGGCTCCTCAGGCCAGACCCTGCAGGCAGGGCAGCCCCTCCAAATCCCTCCAGCGGCTGACCTCAGGCCTCAAAGGCTCCAGCGCCGAGCTTCCTGGGCTCATCCCTAAGCTGGAGGTGCAGTGTGAAACAGCAAAGGAGCCAGCGAGACTCTTCCAGTGTCAGGGCAACCAGGCAGGAGTGGAGCCAAATGGCCAAACTTGCAGCAGCGACTGCAGCAGTTGTTGCTGCCTCGTGCAGCATGGGCCAGGGCTCCTGCAGCTGCTCAGGCACAGCCAGAGGCGGAGAAAAACTCCAGGACTGACACAGCCCCCTTCCACCCAATCGGCCTAAGATCTGGGAGCTGGATCTGGAGCAAAAGGAGAGGGGTTCAGATGGGTGTTGGAGGCATAGGCCTACAAAACCCCATCTGAGCACCTGTGTGCCCTGAGGGTGCATGCAGGCATGCATTCCTTCCTTCCAATTTATTTATTTTTGTTGGTCGTGGGGCTTGAACTCTGGGCCTGGGCGCTGTCCCTCAGCTTTTCAGCTGAAAGCAAGTGCCCTACCACCTGAGCCACAGGACCACTTCCAATTCTTCTCGGGGAGGAAGGGACACCCCTTCCTCCATGCTGGGCAAAGGTTCTGCCCCCGGTGCAAGACTCAGGTAATGGTTTGCTCAAAGTACCATTCCTGCTTCATCTACTTAACCACGTAGAACAATGCCTGTAGACTCCCCCTATGTGTAATCACCTGTGCTTTACCTACTTTTTCAACCTTGATTAGTGGAACTGCTCCACATTTGTTGACAAGGATTAGCTTTTTCTGTTTAAACTCTCATTGCCTGTGCTCCCATAAAACTGTTTAACTCTCTGCCCCTGACTGAAGATTTACTTCTCCTGCTTGTGTGCTGTATATAAGCATGTGATGTTTCAATAAATTTTGTCTATACCCACATGGTGTAGTCCCTTCTTGCCTATACCACACATCGTGTTCCCAGATCCCACTGTGGAAACAGCAACAAATGGGGTTATGCCAGTCGATGCCTCTGACATCTCCCCCCTTATTTGTTTTTTTAAGTACAACTGTAAGCAAGAGATCCTTTGCAGGAGGGATTTGCAGAAACTATTTTGGAATGTAGACAGCAATATCTTGACAAGACATAATGCAATCGATCTGTAGAAACACTATGTTTAAAACTGTGCCACCAGGTACGAGGGTCCAATTGGTTTAGCACAGATGCAATTCCCTCAGACAGACCTGCATATCCCACCCCAGGGAGTTGTGCCAAGAAAGTCTCAATGACTTCCTGCTGTAACTAGTGGATGTCCCAAGTCAAATTTCCTTGCAAGACTGGCAAGTGGTAGTGAAGTCCCTGCCAAGTAATGTTAGAAGTGTTGAATCAAGTAGGAGTGATGCACAGTTTATTGAGCTCTAATCACACTTGAAGGTTAGCTGTTTCTGCAGATCAATTATCTAGTCTCCCATCCACTGCACCGTGTGTTGCAGTGTGTTCAGATGGGAATCAATGTCCTGTTTAATATTGTGCTGATGAGTCCATAGCTGGTGACAGTCCAGCCACTTCTCTACAAAGTCCTTGGTTTGGATGGAGGAATGCAGGGCCACTCCAGCAGTCGCAGCAGTCATGGTGATAGCAATCATTTCAAGGATCACAGCTACACTCAGACCCAGGAATCTCCTAGTTCTCTTCAGCAGTTGCTGGAAGACTCCTTTCAACAAACCAACAGTGGGGCTCTCCTGCCAAGGTCGGGTGAGGTTAACAGGCACCCAGACCCCTAAGCGAGATCTTAATATCAGGAGAGACTGAGAAGGCATATTAAAAGAAATAGTATGATTTAAGCATGTAAAGAGTCCTGGCTGCGTGGGTTCTCATTGATTGACACTGTCCCTGTGGGCTAGTAGATAGGAAAGTTTAATACAACCCTGTACAGTAGAAGAATGGTTCCTGTAAAATGTATAATTTGCCTCATGGGCCCTAGTAAAGTGACCAATCCAATTCTGAGTTGTATAAAATTGGGTGGCAAGTTTTATAAACGCCACTGCTCAGGCCCTAAGTGTCCCCTGAAATTTATATGTGGCCTACGAGGCACAAGGCCTCCATCATGTCAGGTGAGCAAGCCAATGGGTTCTACATGATTTATAACTCCATTGTATAGACGTCACCGTCAGAAGAATTATTAGTATACCAATCACCAACATGCTTTTCAGAATAATTGGCAATGAAACATCCATGAGGACCTCAATCTATAAATGAGATGTTATCATTATGCTGTATAATCTTTCCTCTAGGGTTTTGACACTGAGACCACTGAATAGAAACATAAACCCAATTCAATAATTAATGTCCTGGCATACTAGGTTAGGTGGTTGCCCAGTCTTATTTGTATAAGAATGATCCTGACCAATAAAATTTAAGGAACTTGTTCTGAATAGCCTCATATGATTGTTGATCTTATCATCAGGCAAGATGTATGCCCATACCTGTCTTCTGGTTGGTAAGCAAGGTGATGTCCCTAAACACAGTGGTAAAGACTCAAATCCTAAGGAAATAATATAAGGTATTCCTTCCTCACCTGGATGAGTAGGGTCTGCATGATCCCATGGTGGCGGAAAATACGTGCTGTCATTTGTATACGCCACCGGACCTTGGTCTAGCTAATCCACTAATTTTAACAATGGTGGGTGAGGGACATAGGCCCAATATGCATGTTCACTGCAGATGTATTCACAAGCAGTGCAATCACGGCCAAAACAGATATTCAGGTATTCTAGGGGTTTTTGTACTGACCAGGGTGGCTTTGGTCTTGTGTCAACACCTTATTCTGACCCCATGTTGGTGGGGTCAAGCTGGTTTTCTTAAGATAAGGATGATGGCTTCCTCGGGACTTAAAGCTTAGGTCTGCGAATCTGCGTACTAGATCTTCTTCCTCAGGGATGTGTTGTGTTGTTTTTGCTTCTCTGGAGGTCGGATGAGTCAAAAAGGGACCCAGATGTTGCCAGTGGATCCATCTGGAATGATAGAAACACTGTTTTCCCTTATGGGGCATTAGTCTTAGTCTTCATTGATTAAATTTTTTAAACCATATGGGAATAGATAGTGAGGTGGTGCTAGAGGGATAAAATGCTTTTCAGCTTTAGTGAAAGGATAACTTTGAGTGAAATTTTAAAAATTTAAATAAGGTGAAGGCAAAAGTTTCCCTTGGGGATTCCCCTTTTTCGTTTTTTTTTTTTTTATAATTGAAGCTTAAATGTTTTATGGGTGTGTAAACAGTTGGCATTAGTCTACACAGGTTGATTAAAGAAGTTTTCCTAGGGACTAACTTTAGTAAACTCCCTTAATATTTTTCTGGTTGTACACTGGCTTTTATAATATGGTGTGGGGTAGTTTGTCAAGGTGACAACTTTTTACTAATTACATTTTATTCCAAACTAGAGTTTAGGCATAATTTTTTAACTTTTAATAGCTGTATGGACCCTGTTGGGGGGGGGCTATAGCAGCATAGCCTGTTTAGTACTTTGGTTTGTAAAAGATTTAAATAGTCTAGGATGTTTAAAGGTAAAATCCATAAGAAGTTCCACTTGTAGGTGTTCAGTGGCAGTTTTGTAATTGAAAAACAAGTTATAAAAGCAGAACTAACAGTTAGTGATTACAAATTGCATTAAGGCAAATAGGGTGGTTAAGTCCAAACAACTGCCTGTAGACATCCTGGTATCTAGGCTGGAGATGGGGGCATTGCACCCAGCTTCAAGGCCTGGAGGTGGGACAACTCTTACCTTGAAATCCTAGGAAAACATTACCTCCCCAAATGGGTGAAAGCATTGTTTAGCTCCTCAAATAGCCTAGGTGGGACAGGCCATCATTTGGCATACAGATGTTTAGTGTAGCTCCTGGTGCTTAACTCTCTACTTAAGCCCTTATCTTTGAAAATTTAACATTTGGTCTAAATCCTGATATAAATGATCTTTTTAGTAATTATCAGACCACAATTTTGTTTTATTTTGGTGTTTATACCAATGTTTCTCTGCTTACCTGGGACTTATTTGTCTCAGTTAAATTTGAATTTTCTCCTTCCTTGTTCTAATTAATACCCTATCTGTTTACTTTTGATCTGGCCCTAACAATTTCATATTTTATTCTTAAACAAATTTATTTGGTTAGTGTCAGCCTAGAATTTACTGCCAATTAGGGTCTTAAGCACATACAGAGCAGTTTGGATTGAAGCTATTCCCCACATTTCACAACCTCAGCCTTTTACAGCCAACTATTACAAATGGTTGACAAGTTCTTGCCCAGTTATGCATGCTTATAAACTAGCTTGCCATGACCTCCAGCTCTGATCAATTTTAGAAGAGCCAAACATTATTGCCAAAGTCCCAGGAGTGCCTCTTTCTATGTTAGGGTATATGCAACCTTGACATTTCCCTTGGTCACTGGACTTGAACTTAGTGCCTGAGTGCTGTTTTTCAGCTTTCCAGTGCAAGGATTGCGCTTTGCCACTTCGGACTCCAAAGCAACTCTGCCCACTTTTTTGGCACTCTGCTGGCTAGTTAGAGATGATAATCTTTCTCTGCCTGGACTGGCTTTGAACTGCAGTTTGTAGATTGCTCACCTTTGGTCCTCAGCTCCACCAACATCTGGGCCCCCTCCCATTTCTGGAGTTCCCTCCATACAACTGGCCTCTCCCTCTCTCCACCCAGACCCACCAGAACTCCTATCTACCTCACTTCCTTTTCTCTCAGATACTTCTGCTACCAGGATGGTGATGGAGGTCATGTGCTCCCTCTTGGGGGAAATATGGCTCCTCTAATAAACCTTGTAATAATCTTTCTCCTTTGCCTGCCTGCCTCTGCATGGTCCCATAGGATGGATGTGTCTGATCCTCTTTCATTGGTGGCTCCATACTGGGATAGGTTCCCCAGTGCATTTGCTCCCCCTGCACCTCAGAAGGGAGTTCCACCAGCTTCCCTGGGACCTATTCTGAGATCCTTCACTCCAGTCACCAGAGGACCATCAAGGTAACTTCCTCCTGACTGAGCGCTCTACCAGCCCATCCAGCCCCACTAATTAATTCCCACTCCAGGGTAAGTGACAAGTTTGTCCGAGGTCGGGGTTTCTGATTCCAATATCAGTGGTAAGGCCACCTGAGCCTTTCTGGGCTAACTGAGCCCCACCCTCACCATCTGACCAAAAACTTGGCCAAGTGCTAGAATTAGCACTAGGGGCCTACCATGGCCCAAGGACCCACCTTGGACCAACATAAGGACAGTCTCCACTGGTGGGGCCACCACCTATTCAGGAGCCAACCTGCACTGTAGAGGACACTCTACTGTAGGCAAATGGCTTCAGGTCACTTACCATGGGAAGCACACTAAATTTCTTTACATTAAGGCCACCTGGCCTTGGAGGGCTGTTGGTTCCCCATCAGTTAAATTTGGCCCCAGATTTAAAACTCCACTTCTGAGAGTGCTTGAGCAAGTAGCTCGCTCTCTCTCTCCCCCTCCCCTTAAACTCTCCCTCTTGCCAAAATTACCTGCTTGTAACCTCTTTCACAAGTATTTCATATGCTAAACGCGTTGGTTAAGCCCTGGAAGAATGTAACCAGTAATTGCTTGTTTCTACTCATTAGATAGAAAATGGGTGAGTTTAAGTCTAAACTCACCGAAATAAAGGCCAACAAGTTTGGATATTACCAAAAGTGTATTAATCTTCTCTCTAGCATTGAGCAAGTAGTGGATGTGCCAAATTGGCATCTTGGTACTTCAGCTTGGTACTACCCCTTCCCCCTCCCCTGTCCTGTGGTGCCATTATGCTAGGCCAAGTGTATGTTCCTATTGCCTCCTGTTCACTAGGTTTCTTGTTGGCAAAGTTTTGTATTTTAAACTGACCACATGGTTCCTTCATAATTAGAAAAGTAGTTCCACTAAAATTTCAAAACTTTAGAAGTCTATTTTAAAATCTAAGCATGCTCTATAATCTGTGCACAAACATGTCTGTCTGTGTCTTATTTGACTAAATGTAAGTGATTATGGTTTCAAGGTTACTCTGCCTACTAAAAATCTTTGTCAATGGAAGCTGTGAATTAATCTAAATTGCTTTAAAACTTTGTGACCTGATTAAGCCAAAGAAAAAACAGGCAGTTTTAAAAGACCTTGGAAAAGGACTTAAAAAAGACAATGTCCTTTACAAAGTAAATGAAATTGGTAACTAAGTTGGCTGTGAATTATGTCATTCCTATGTCCATCTATGCTAAGAGTTAACTATTGTACACTGACCATGGCTAGTAAACTAAAGCTAAGGGTTTCATTCTCTGTTTTCTCCCCTGTGTGCCGATCAACTTCAATTAAGATCAAGGGAGCAGAGTGACTATGCCCAGGCACAGCTGCCTAAACCAGTGGCACCAGCCTGCAAAAGCCAATGTAAACCAGGTCTCTAACCAGTATATGTAGAAATATTGCAGGTTACCAACAGGAGGTGCAACAGTCCATACATGCTGGGAGATGCCACAGTCTCTCTCAGACTCTGGCCTTGCTTCATCTCACATGACCAAAAGCCTGTTAATTAAAGGTAAAACACAAGCCACATTAGATATTTGGTTCTGTAAATGTTAATTGCCAGAAGTTAGACCATACAGGGTGTATGAGCAAAGGATAGAAATTGATTTCTATACTATTTTACAATTGGAGGTAAATTCCTAAAGGTAACTCAGACTGCAGGAAAAAAATATGGCCACTCTTTCTATTCACTGCCCACAGGACAGCCTACAGGCAAAGAATATACAGCCCAGTGTTTCAATGATGCATTTAAATGCAAATTAACATAACTTCACAAAAAGGATTTAAAATGACATCCCCCTTGTAAAAATTTGAGAAGTTGTGGGGAGTGGCTGGCCTCCCAGACAAGTTTAAAAGATAAAATTTTCCTAAAGGTTTATTTCAAAGTTAAAAAAAAAAAAAAAAAAAAAAAAAAAAAAAAAAAAAAAAAAGGATTATTCAGGTTTGCCCCTAAAGTTTTTTGTAACAGTTGCCGGAAGGCCCACAGTAAAAGATAGGACAAGTTTGTCAAATGTAATTTAATAAGTAAAACCATGCTTATAAAACTACTTCCAATGACCATCTTTGTTGCTTTTAATTGGAGTAAAAGTGACTGTTTGTAAAAAAAAAAAAAAAAAAAAAAAAAAAACTCATTGATCTGTCGTTCGAAGCCAGTCCAGGCACAGGCAGACTAAAGTCCCTGTGAGATTGTCATCTCTAATCTGCCAACAGAGTGCTCAAAGCTGAGTTGTTTTGGAGTTTAAAGTGGCCAAGTGCTAGTCCTGAGCTGGAGAGCTGAGGGACAGCACTCAAACCCTGAGTTCAAGTCCAGCGACTGACCAAGGAAAGTGCCAAAGATGTATTTATCCCAACATAAGAAAGGCACTCCAGGGACCCTGACAATGTTAAAACATTCAGAGGCAATTACAAACAAATGTTTGGATGACAAAAGTGGTATCAGGTCCTGAGTTACTTGAGCTTTGTCTTCCAAAAAATTGATCAAGCCAGAAGGTCATGGAAAGATAAGTTTTTAAACATTCCTATCACCCATGTTGGTGTAACTGGGCAAAACTTTCCAGAGATCTGTGATAGTGGGTAGTAAAAGCTAAGATTGTAGAATGTAAATCCCAAAACCCCTGTATCTGCTCAAAGTCCTTAATGGCAGTAACTTTTGAGCTGGTTAAATTCATCTGTTGAAAAGCTTGTAAAGCTGAGATTATGTTCCTATTGAGATCTGTCTAAAGGCCTACATAGGTAGGCATTCCTCTGCCAGACAGAAAATGCTTTTATAAACCAGGGTGTTAAACAGGCTATGCTGCTGTAGCCCAAGAAAAGGCCTGTACATTTGTTATAGGTTAAATGTTGTCTATAAGCCACTTTAAACAGGCTACCCAGAGGCAGTGGGCTGTACTTAGAGTGCCAATCAGTCTCAGGTTAAAAGCATCTACTGGGCTTTCTTTTAAAAATCTCTGACAAGTAATTGTTAGTCAATTGTTAACAAGTTATAGGTAACCTCCATCTCATTGATCTCCTTGTTGCTTTAACTGGAAATAAAAAGAGCTTTTGTAAGAAAGTTCAAAGCCATCTTGGGTACAAAAAAAATCCTTCTAAAACTCCATCTCCCTACTAATCAGCACAGAACCAGGACTATCCAGCCAAAGGCTGAAAGTGGCATTGTGACTCTAAGTAGTAGAGCTTAGCCTGGAACAGAAGGACTCAGGGACAGTGCCCAGGCCTTGAGTCCAAACCGTAAATGCCAACCGGGACAAGCTATCCCAGCAATGGATGTTGAGACAATGGCCAGGACAAAGTCAGTCCTGACCATGGAAAACCATGGAAAAGAATAAGAGATGATACCCTAAATGGAGTCACTTTATGCTTTATGCATTGTTTCTGGCAAAACTGGAGCTTCAGCTTCCACCCCCACTACAAAGGCAGAGGAGGGGTCCCGCAGAGCAGTGAGGACCTCACAGATGAAGTCCTTCAGGGGAGGGGGCCTCACAGAAGAGGCTGCAAAAGGGAGTATACCTCACTGGGAGGCCGCAGAAGTGAGAGTGCCTCGTGGGGAAGGGCACAGAAGTGAGGGTGTCTTGTGGGGGAGGCCGCAAAAGAGGGGAGGGCCTCACAGGGGAGACTGCAGAGGAGGGGAAACTGCAAAAGCAGTACACAGAGGAGGAGTTTAAACTTAAACTCATCCATACTTTTACCTTCAGTTGCAAGGGAGAGGGAAAGAGGGAGAGGGAAAGAGGGAGAGGTAGAGAAGAAGAGAGGGAGAGAGGGAGAGAGAGAGAGCCAGAGCTATCTGCCCAAGCACTCGCAGAAATGGAGTTTTAAATTTGGGGCAAAATTTGATTGAAGGGGCTCAGAAGCCCTCCAAGGCCCAGGTGGCCTTAATGTAAAGAAATTTAGTGTCCTTCCCATGGTAACGGACCTGATGCCATGGGCCTATATTAGAGTGTTCTCCACAGTACAGGTTGGCTCCTAAAGGGGGTGGTGGCCCTGCCAGTGGAGAATGTCTTCATGTTTGTCCATTTGCATTCCTTGGGCCAGGGAGGAGGGGTCCTTGGGCCAAGGTAGGCCCCTGGCACTTGGCCAAGGTTTGGCTCTGATGAGGGGAAGGGGGGCTCGGTAAGTCACAGAGGCCCAGGTACCCTTACCACTGAGATATCAGAATCAGAAACGCAGACCTCAGATAAACTTTTCACTTACCCTGAAGTGGGACTTAATTAGCAGTGTTGGATGGGCTGGTAGAGCGCTCAGTCAGGAGAAAGTTACCTTGGTGGTCCTCTGGTGACTGGCGTATAGGATTTCAGGATAGGTCCCAGGGAAGCTGGTTGAACCTCCTTCCGAAGTGGAGGGAGGATCAAACCCACTGGGGAGCCTATCCCCACAGGGGCGACCAATGTAAGAGGATTAGACAAAAATCCATGCAAGGGGACCATGCAGAATCAGGAAGGCAAAGGAGAAAGATTATTACAAGGTTTATTAGAGAAGCGATATTTCCCCCAAGAGGGAGCACATGACCTCCATCACTATCCTGGTAGCAGGAGGATCTGAGGGAAAAGGAAGTGAGGTAGATGGGAGTCCAGGTGGGTCTGGGCAGAGAGAGGGAGGGGCCAGTTGTATGGAGGGAACTCCAGAAATGGGAGGGGACCCAGGTGTAGGTGCTCATACTTCGAGCTCATGACTCTACCTGATTCTGGGGCCTGGATGAGTTGCCTTGATCTCTTCTAAGTCACTTTACCGCATGAGGCTTTTCTGAACTCATACATCACTGCAAATTGCTAACATTCCTCCCTAGCACATCACTCAATATATTTTTTCCATCATATATTTAAACATATTTATGTGTATACATTCCCTACCCTCCCCCAACCCCACACACAAAGGCATAGACCTTCGAAACAAAGCTTTTCTTTTTTTCCTTGCTACAGTGTCTAGAACCTAATAAACTCAATAGATACAAAAGGGTGAGTTGGGTACTAGTGTCACACCTGTAATGCTAGCTATTCAGGAAACTGAGATCTAGAATCACTTTTTCCATTTATTTCCCATTTTCATTAAAATTTAAGCGTTAAAGGAACTTTTAAAGAGAATCAAGACTTCCTTTTTTCTGGAGGTTTCCTTCACTCCCTTTCACCTAGTCCAGCTCAACCTATGTCCCCCTGGGAGCTTTGGCATCCCAGAAAATCCACAGTCTCTCAGACCCCAGTTAAATTCAGACAGAATCCAGCATTGCCTTTAGTCATGTGGTGGGCAGAGCAGAAAGCATACACCACGTGTGCTACCCAACACCTCAAATCCACACCTGTGCCACTTCCATACTCCCAGCCACATGAGCAGAATTGTGTCACCATCGCTTGCACTGGCATAGGCTTCCATGGTCATCAGGACAGATGTCCTGAGAGTTATTTCATCTGCATAAGGTGACATTTCCTGGGTCCAGGTATATTGCTGATCTGGGAAATCACTGGCATTGGAGCAAGCCAGGGCTGCTGCAACCGCATTGTAGGATGCATCTCTCTGCAGCAAAACCTGAGGCCCTTCCTTCCTAGACACAGTGGAGATCCTAGAAAATTCCCTGCTTGTCCCTAGATGAGTCCATGAATATATCCACAGCCCTCATCTGTCAGAAATGAACAAAGAGTACAGAATTGTTCAAGTCATTTTCCTTCTTCACAGAAGGGTGCACTATCATCCTGGCCCCCCAGAGCGAGGCAGCACACCAAATGGGGGGATCCACTTGGTTTTCATCCCAACCTAGGAATGATATTGTCCCTTCTCATGTTGCTAAGGTGTCAGGATCACATCTTTGTAAACAATCGGTTACCAGGGTAATAGGGTCATAGAAGGAAGACAAGTCATTCTAACCATCAGTGGACCATCCCTAGTCAGGAGGCAGTGTACTTTGGGAGGCTATTGCTCAAAAACAAACATCCTTTTTACCTGTTAATGAAACTGCAACTCCACTGCACCTCACCTTTGTCATTACAACAACAACAACAAAAAGAAAAAGAAAAGGGTGTTTGGGACTTTCTTGTCAGGACTGGCTTGAAACCACAATCCTCAGATTTCAACCTTCTGAGTAGTGCCAAGGTTTTTTATGAGACAATTCTCTCAAATTAACCACCAAGAAAGAAGCAAAAAGAAATAAAGAAAAGTCCAGGACTTGAGCTGAGGCTCAACTGGAAGATCATGGACAGCACCCATGCCCTGATTTCAAACCTATGACCAGCACATCATCATCATTATCATCATCATCATCATCATCATCATCATCATCATCATCATCATCATCATCATGTGAATAAAAAGACTGTAAGAGCCTATTAAGAATATTAAAATTGAGGGCTGGGAAGTTGGCTCAGTGGTAGAGCTCTTGCCTTGCATGCATGAGGCCCTGGGTTTGATTCCTCAGCACCATATAGCAAAAAAGACAAAAGCCGGAAGTGGCTCTGTGGCTCAAGTGGTCGAGCGCTAGCCTTGAACTGAAGAGCTGAGGGATAGAGCTCAGACCCAGAGTTCAAGCCCCATGACCAACCACAAAAAAAAGAATATTAAAATTGAGTGAGCCAGGCACTTTTTGGTGGCTGACATGTAATCCCAGTTAGGAGCATGAAATCTCAGGATGGTGGTTAAAAGCCCACCTGGGCAGGAAATTCCATGAGGCTCTAATCTCCAACTAACCAGCAAAAATGCCAGAAGTAGAGCTGTGGTTCAAGTGGTAAAGCAACAGCCTTGAATGAAAAAGCAAAATAACAGTGACCAGGTCCAGATACATAGGGTAGGACTACTAATAATTAATCAATTAAATACAAAACACAAATAAAAATCAGAGTGGAAGATGAGCACAAAAGCCAAGAGAATTGGTGGTTTACACCTGGAGCTCAAGCTACACAAAAGTCAGAATTTGAAGATCTGGGTTCCAAGGCATCCCAGGCAGAAAAGTCCCTTAGGAGTTTGTGAGTATGTATCAGGTAGGGGTCTTGAACCCAGAGCTGGAAATAGAAATTCTTTTTTCTTAAAGGTAGCATTCTACCACTTCCTTTCTTTGGGGGATGAAATGGAGATAAGTTTTACGGACTTACCTGCCCGGGCTTTCAACCCCAATCCTCAGATTTCAGTTGCTGATACAGTACTCTTATATTCTATGAGATTTTTATCTTCCATGACCTGCCAAAAAGTAAAAGAAGCCAGAAGTTGATCTGTGTGGCTCAAGCCACAGAGACTGCTTGCTTTGAGGGAAAACGAACAACAAAAACCCTCATACACAGTGGACCTGCCCTGGTTTCAAACCCAGGAAGTGACCAGGCCCTATGTTCAAGCCCTAGGACCACCACCACCAGCAACAAAAGAATGACTCAGGGACAGGGACTAGGCCCTGAATACAAAGCCTAGAAACAGCATTAAAAATAAAAGTAAAACAAATTCAGAGACTGTGGCTAGGCTCCAGAGTTCAAGGTCTAGAACCAGCACCAGGACACACACACACACACACACACACACACACACACACACACACGAAATGAACAATATAATAAGAAGGCAAAAGAAGAAGAGAGAAGTCAATGAAATATTTTTAAGTAGTGGCTCATGCCTATAATCCTAGCTACTTTGGAAGCTGAAATTTTAGGATTGTGGTTCATAGTCAACCTGGGCAGGAAGCTCCATGACACTAGGTTTTATGTGTGCTAGTCCTGGGGCCTGAACTTGTGCTGTTTTGCACAAGACTAGAACTATTCTACTTCCAAGCTCTTGGTGATTAATTGGAGATGAGAGTCTCAAAAACTTTCCTGCCCTGGCTGGCTTCGAATCACCATCCTCTGATTTTAGAACCTGGCTAATGTCCCTGTCTTCCCATGGGAATCTTTCTTTTTTTTTGGTTGGTCATGGGGCTTGAACTCGGTGTGCACACTGTCCCTAAGCTCTTCAGCTCAAGGCTAGTGCTCTACCACTTGAGCCACAGGGCCACTTCTGGTTTTCTGGTGATTTAGTGGAGATAATTGTCTCATGGACTTTCCTTCCCAGTCTGGCTTTGAACTGCAATCCTCAGATCTCACCCTCCTGAGTAGCTAGGATTACAGGTGTAAGCCACTGGCACTCAGCTTTTTTTTTCTTTTCTTTTTTCTTTTTTGTGGGTTGTGGGGCCTGAACTCCAGCTCTGGATGGTGTCCCTTAGCTCTTCAGCTCAAGGCAAGTACTTTACCACTGAGCCACTTCCCAGCTCCTCCATAAGAAACTTACCCCTTATGAATCACCAAATTTGTTTTACAAAGCCAGATGTTGAAATGTGGCTTAAGTTTTGGAGCCTGCCAGCCTTGCTCAGGACACGGGAGAGAGACTCCAGCACAGTGACCTTGCCCTGATTTCAGGTTTAGGAAGAGTCACCACTCCCTGTGTTCCAGCCCTAGGACCAGAACCAAATAAATAAATAACTCCCACATTTTCACTGTATTTGATGTTGGGGTAATTTGTGAAGGTGAAGGGAAAAAACAAATTGTTTAAATAGGGATACAGCTAGACCTATTGCAACAATGAGATGTACAAGAAATTATTTCAAAAAATGAACTTTACAACTTTTGCCTGGTGGGAGTGGTAGAGAACATTATATAAACAAAGCCATTCATGCAGCTGTTGCTCAAGCTGTTAAAGTATGCTAACCTTGAGAATAAACAATACAAAAAATGCTTCATTCACAATGGCCCTGCCCTGACTTCAAGCCTCAGGAGAGTGGCCTTGTCGTGAGTTGAAGCCCTAGCAACAAAAATGAAAATAAATAAATAAATAAAGCCAGAACTTTATCTGTGGCTCAAGCCATAGAGACTGCTAGTCTTGAGAAAGAAAAGGGAAAAACCTCAGACACAGTGGCTCTGCCCTGATTTTATGACTAGCAAAATCTAAGGCCCTATGTTCAAGCCCTAGGACAAGCAATGAAGAAAAAAAAAATACAGCAACAACAAAAACTCAGCAAAAATGCCCAAGTCCTGAGTACAAACCATAAGAGCATCACCCAAAATAAATGCAGAAAGAAAGAAAAATACATAAAGAGCCACAATTTGAACTGTCTTGAGGTGGTAAGCCTACTAGTCTTGAGAAAAAATTAGGAATAATGACCAGGCCTGGAGTTCAAGTACTATAACAAGCTCAAAAAAAAAAAAAATCTGTTGAGATCCAAAAGGAGTCTCTCAACATGAAGATAGGCTTGGCTATCTCACTGGAACATCTTGTGGCTGAGTTTACAGAACCACTCTCAGAAATCCGACCCTTTCATCCTGCCTTATGCAAACATCCTGCAACTGCTAATGACCACCCTTTCACCCTGCCCTATGCACACATCCTGCAGCTGCTATGGCCAATGAAAAAGCTTCCTTAATGGCCAATTTAAAAGCTTCCTTATTCCAAGCATATAAATACCCCTGTGTGAAAAATAAAAATTTGCAGCTTGATCAGAATCCCTGTCTTGCTGTCATTCTTCATGTCTCTTGTCCCTTCATTCCTTCTCGCTTAGGTTCACCGCCCTCATTGACGTCCTGCAGGTTGGGACAAAAATCCACAAAAAAAAACTTCAAAACAAAAACCTCAGAAACAGTGGCCAGCCCTAATAATAAGCTGGATGACCCAAAATTATGAAAAAGTGAAAAAGAATAATAAATTAATGAAAAGAAGGACAAAAATATTAGAGCCAATTCAAGATTTTAAAAATATGGTTCACACCTATAATCCTACCTGCTCAAATAGCTGAAATCTGAGCATTTGTGGTTTGAATCCAGCCTGAGCAGGAAAGTAAATGAGAATTCTTTTCATTTATGCTACTCCTGGGCTAAAACTTGAGTTTTACTCAAGGGTAGAGCTCTACTGCTTCCTACCTGTTGCTGGTTAATTGGTGAAAAACGTCTCATTGATTTTCATGCCTAGAATGGCTTTGAACCTTGGCTCTCAACTTTCTTTTTTTTCCCTTATTTATTTATTTTATTTTATTTTTATTTTTAGTGAACACACTGTACAGAGGGGTTACAATTACATGGGCAGGTTAATGTGTACATTTCTTATCACGCATTGCAGCCTCCTCCTTTCTTTACCCTTCACATCCCTTCCCAGCCTCCCCCCCATCTGCCCACCCAATCCTCCCCGCTAGGCCCCCAACAACATTGTAAAGCTCGTTTTCGACATGACAATTTGTACTTCTCATTGTTGCAACAGGTCTACCTCTATCCTTAAACGACTTGTTTTTTCCCATCTCCTACACAAGTTATACTGACATCAAATATAGTAAAAGCAGGGTTATACTGTGGGGGAGGGACATACAAAGCTACAAAGAGATAATCTTATAAATGTGTTAGAAACAAATGCATGAAAGGAAAAAAAAAACATATGAATACATATCTAAGGATTCATTTTCCTAACATCACATTATCTGACCTTTTCCGCTTGACTCATACATATACTTGATATTGCAAATAAGGGAAACCATGGGACCTATGTTTCTTTGGGCCTGGCTTACTTCACTTAATATAATTTTTTCCAAGTTTTTCCATTTCCTAACAAATGGGACAATGTCATTCTTTCTGATGGAGGCATAGAATTCCATTGTGTATATATACCACATTTTCTTGATCCATTCATCTACTGAGGGGCATCTGGGTTGGTTCCATATCTTAGCTATGGTAAATAATGCTGCAATAAACATAGTTGTACTAGTAGCTTTAGTGTGGTCTTGTTTGTAAACATTTGGATAAATGCCCAAAAATGGGATTGCTGGGTCATAGGGGAGCTCTATGTGAAGTCTTTTGAGGAACCTCCATACTGCTTTCCAAAGTGGTTGAACAAGTTTACATTCCCACCAACAATGAAGTAAGGTTTCCTTCTGTCCACATCCCCTCCAGCATCTGTTGTTGTTAGAGATCTTGATTTTAACCATTCTAACTAGAGTGAGGTTGTATCTCAATGTTGTTTTGATTTGCATTTCTTTTATGGCTAGGGAGGTTGAGCATTTCTTCATGTGTCTATTGGCCATCCTTCTTTCTTCTTCAGAGAAGTTTCTCTTTAAGTCTTTAGCCCACTTATTTATTGGGCAGTTGTTTCTTTGAGGATTTGTTGTTGGGTGGTTTAATTTTTTGAGTTCCAAGTATATTTTAGATATGAGACCCTTGTCTGTTGTATGGCTAGTGAAGATCTTCTCCCAATCCGTGGGCTTTCTATTGATCTTGCTAGCTACGTCCTTTGCCATGCAGAAGCTCTGCAACTTCATGCAATCCCATTTGTCCCACCTTTCTTTGATTTGTTGTGTTTCCGGGTCTCTATTCAGAAAATTTTGGCCTGAGCCAAGGAGACCTAGGGTTTCTCCTATTCCATCCTGTAATGTTTTCAAAGTGTGTACTTTGACTTCGAGGTCTTTGATCCATTTGGAGTTGATTCTGGTGCAAGGTGATATATAAGGATCTAGCTTTAATTTTCTACAAGTAGTTAACCAATTTTACCAGCACCATTTACTGAAGAGGCTGTCTTTCTTCCATTCTATTGTTTTAGCTCCCTTATCGAAGATTAGATTTCTATAGGTCTGTAGGTTCATTTCTGGGTTTTCAATTCTATTCCATTGGTCCTGATGTCTGTTCTTATGCCAATACCAAGCTGTCTGGATAGTCATCTTGGCTTCCTGTAGTACTTTTTTCCTTTCTGTATTTTTTGACTGTTGTGGGGCTTGAACTCAGGACTTTTGTGCTGTCCCTGAGCCTCTTTGTACTCAAGCCTTGTGCTCTACCATTTGTGCCATAGCGCCACTTCTGGGTTTTGAGTGCTTAATTGGACATAAGAGTCTCACAAGGACTTTTCTGTCTGGGCTGGCTTCCAACTGAGGTCCTCAGATCTCAGCCTCCTGAGTCGTTAGAGCCATAGGACACTTACCTCACTTGTTAGGTTTTAAAAAAAGAGATAGCCGAGTAAGAACAGCACCATGCACGTGCTATTCAGGTAAAGGGTAGTTTTATTCAGTAGACCTGCTGGGACCAGGCAAGGTTGGCACTCCACATGTCTGGGAAAGGCCTTCGAATGAGAGAGAGCTGGGAAAGAGAGGAAAGAGAGAGGAAAGAGCTAGAAAAGAGCAGAGAGAGCAGAGAGAGCAGAGAGAGAGCAGAGAGAGAGTGTCTGGGACCGGGCTAGGCCTTACCTAGGGTACGTGCAGAGAAAGGTGTGGCCACATCAAATTCAGATATGACCTCAGTGGATGCAAATGTGACTTCTTCCAGGTGTCCCAGTTGCCTAGGTAATGCAGTTACTGGATGGAGACTTTGCTGTGAGGAGGGTGGAGTCTGCTCGCCATCCAGGAGAGGACCTTACAATATTAACCACCAAAAAAAAAAAAAAAAAGATGAGCTATGGCTCAACTTGTAAAACTTCCATCCTAGAGGGGGAAAAAGCCCAACACCTCAAGAAGACTGGCAGGTCAAGCCCTAGGATCACCATAAAAAAATGAAAACCAGGGCTGGGAAGGTGGCTCAGTGGTAGAGGGCTTGCTTGCTTTGGATGCATGAGGCCCTGGTTCGATTTCTCAACATCACATAAGCAGAAAAAAAAGCTGCAAGTGGTGTTGTGGCTCAAATGGTAGAGGACGTGGAGCTGAAATGCTGAGGGATAGCACCCAGGCCCAGAGTTCAAGCCCCATGACCAGCCAAAATAAATAAATAAATAAAAGCCAAATACAAAGAAATAAAAACAACAACCAAAAATAACAAGGAAGAGTTGTGCATTGGCTAAAGATGTAGTGCCTGCTAACTTGGGGGGGGCTGGAGGGGGAGAAAGCATGGAGACTGGAGACTGGCCAGGCCACTTTGAAGCCCTGGGATTAACACAAAGAATAAAAACATAAACAAAAAGGCAGAAAGTGAGCTTTGGCTCAAATAGACTATCAGCTTTAAATCAAAAACAAAAACTAAACAACACTGACCAGGCCATGTGTTCAAGCCCTAGGCCCAGAACCAAAACATAAGAAAAACCTAGCCAGGTGCCAAAGGGTCACACCAGTAATCCTAGCTACTCATACTCAGGAGGCTGAGTTCTGTGAATCACAGTTTGATGCAAGGAAGGAAAGTCCGAGAAACATAATAGACTACTCAGAAAAAGCTGGAAGTGCTGCTGTGTTTGAAGTGGTAGAGTGTTAGCCTTGAGCAAAAGAAGCTCAGGGACAGGGCCCAGGCAGAAGAGTTCAAGCCCCAAGGTCGGCAAAAAGGAACAAAGAAAAAAGAAAGTGAGTAATTAAGCTGTGGCTCAAGGTATGAAGCCTGCTAGCCTGGAGAAAAAAGGTTAAAAATGTAAACAAAAGTATTAAAAAATTATTCCCAGAACCACATGCTCCAGTGCACATTTCCCTACATCCTTAGTGTGCAGACAACCAGGCCAATGCCCCTGCTATACCCTGTATCTCTATGCCAAAAATTTCAATTATTTGAAAACTGCCTTCGGAGAATTGCCACATAGGGACCACATTGAGAATTATTGACCTCAAAAATATTTATTAACATGATTTCTTTTATTCTTGTGATTTTTCTATGTCCTCATCATTACTTCCCTAGCACCTAGCAAATTACCTAGTATAAAAATATAGAGACATATCTGCTTATTGAACATCTACATGTATATTTGGGATAATAAGCTAGTTTATATAGGGTCATCAACACTGAGCAATTTTTACAATGAGCCTCATACTTTGTAAAAAACAAAAACAAAAACAAATAACACAATTTAACCCTCAAGAACTCTACATTTGCTAGTCAGCAGTCACTCATACCTCTCATCCTAGCTACTAAATGGAAGCAGGTGCTTGTGTTGTTAAAAATAGTAATGTTATAAAGGAAAAGCAGAGAATTATTATAGAGTATAGGAGATCAAGTATACACAACTATATATAATTCATGATCATGTACTGGTATTAGTACTGGAGAAAAAAATGAGAGGGCAGAATTGAGCCAATTGTCAAGACTGAAATATAGACAAAGATTAAGCAAAAGTATGGCATTGTGATTAATTTACTGAAGCCGGTAACTACTGTGGCTATGTAATAACGGGACATTTTTATCCTGAGGAGAGCAAGATTAAAATATGTAGGAATAGAGGACTATGATATATACAAGTTAATCTCAAATGTATGTCCACAAAGAGAACATACACACAAATAAGTGATTAAGCAAAAGAAGGAAAATGTTAACTATAGTGAATTTTCATAAAAAGCACACAAATACTGTTTATATTCTTTTTATGACTTTTCTTAAATTTGACCATTTTTAAACAATACTAGATTGAATAGAGAAGAGATGCACTTGAACTGCAGAAGATGAGTTCCCGAGGAGTGTTCTGAGAGGGTTTCATGGAGAAAGCAAACATTAGGGGATAAGAATAAAAGATCAAGTGTTACCATATGAAAAATTATGGAAATCCAAACATTCAGACTACAACAATAAAGTACCAAGAGTAAGAAAGTTCACAGACACAGAAAATAACTCAGGGCTACTGTGGGTTGAGGTAAGGCAAGAGGCATGAATGGTTTAATGGCCCAAAATTTCTGTCGAGGGTGATGGATATGTTTGGGATAAGATAAAGGTGATGGTTCTACAATACTGGAAATGTACTGAATGTCACTGAATTGTGGTTATAATAATAAATGTTATTACTATTTCCCTATAAAGAAAAAAATCATCCCATTTTAGAGGCTACTGTTTCCAGGAAACTCTCTGACATTATATACTCACAGGAAACTGTACTCTTTTTCTTACATTCAGTAGATTTTAAACATGTATTTCTTTATGTTTCTTTTTTCTTTTTGAGTTATAACCCTACTAGCACAGGCTGGCCTGGAACTTTCTGCTACTTTGTTGCTTGAGGAATGTCTTTCTTTTACCCAAGACATTCCATAACAAAATTTATTTTCTAATAACAACAACAACCAAAAAGATCAAGTATTAAGGTCCTTACCCTAGGACTTAGGAGCAAACAGGACATCCTGATTATATCAGTTCCCTCTGTCCAGAGAGCATTGTGTGCCTGGCGCGTACTGGTTTACAGAATGTCTCCTGAGCCTGGGAAAGATAGGGATAAAAGGAAAAAGCATCCCATGTCCTGTGCATGAGCAGGCAATGGGATATATGTTGTATTAAATATTTCTCTGGATATAGAACCTCCCTGCCCACTCTGACCTTGGATATGCACATAGCTCACAAGTCACCAACAAAGAGCAAGGCTTTCGCTCTTACTTCCATATCGTAAATGGTTACTATCTCAGTTTTTATTCACTGAAGTGTCACAAATGAATCACAATCACCAAGAAGTAATAACTTACCCTGGCCAGTTTGTCTGGTTTGCAGGAGATGTGTTGGTAAAAACATCTGTTATCTCTTCAGAAAAATCTTCATCCCATGAAAAAAAATAAAGTTTTACATGAAAAACATTCCAGAAAAACTGCTGAGGATCACAAGAAAGGTGAGAAGGAAGAGGAGTGAATGCAGCAGAAGTATGCATAACAATTTAATGAGCATGGAATATGAGTGCTTATAGAATTTTTTCCTTTCCTTCTCAAGTTTTTATGATGCATTGTTATCATTATCCAGTCTTTTACTATTAAACTTAAATGTCCAATTAAGACAAACATTTCTGAGACTTTTCTTCCACCACTGGTTAAGCTGAAGCTATAGGCGTTAGGGATAATAATAATCACTCGGCCTTCTGAGATTTCTGGGCAGACTTTGTGGCCTTGCCAGCTCCAGCAGACTTCTTGTCCACAGCTTTGATGCCACACAGCAACTGTCTCCTATCACAAACAGCAAGATGACCCAAAGGAGGATAGTCAGAGAAGCTCTCCACATACACAAGGCTTGCTGGAACCATATGAACCATGACAGCATCACTAGACTTCAGGAATTTAGGACTAGCTTCCAACTTCTTACAAGATCTCTGTTCAAGTTTCTCTTTCCACTCAGTAAACTTGCAAGCAATTTAAGCTGAATGACAATCCAGGACAGAGGCATAGTTAACACTGATTTGGCCTGGATGGTTCAGGAAGGTCACCTGAGCAGTGAAGCTAAATGCTTCCTTGGGATCATTCTTGTTGTCATCACCCACGTTGCCACACCAAACATCTTTGGCTGACATGCTTATAGAATTGTTTTGTGTATAGTATGTCGATAGATGTTCTTAATGGGATTATAAGAGAGGTGGGCATTATCACACGTTGGCAATAAAGATAATGAAGGCTGGAAGAGGTCAATAATTTCCACAAGATTTCTTAGCAAAGGTTAGGAGTTAAACCTTGGCCTCCACTCTCAATGCTCTTTGCGTCACATTACAGAAGAATGAATGGAGAGTATGAAGCAGATACTGTATAAAGTAAATGGAATTCAGGGCTGGGAATGTGGCTTAGTAGTAGAGCCTAGCATGCATGAATCCCTGGGTTTGATTCCTCAGTACCACACAAACAGAAATAGACAGAAGTGACCCTGTGGCACAAATGGTAGAGCACTAGCCTTCAGCACAAAGAGGCTCAGGAACAGAACCCAGGCCCTGAGTTCAAGCCCCAGGACCAGAAAAAAAAGAAAAGAAAAAGAATTTAAAAATGGAATTCAAGTTATGGGAAGAGTTTCAGGCAGAGAAAATGAGTGCCAAGATTAGGGGGTGAAAGCATAGCAGGAAGTTTAGTATGATCACAGCATTTAATGTAAACAAAGGAAAAAAGCAACAAAGTAGGATCCAGCAAAGACTGGGCCTTTACACCCTAGTAAGATTTCAAAGATTCTAACGAAGAGATGAGGAACCACTGAATGATTTTTAGAACAGAGACAAGTATGATCAAATTTAAATCAAAGGAAGATAATTTTAGTGGCTGAGTAGAGAACTGATCAGCACTAATCTAGGAACAAAAAAGGAAGTAAAAGTGAGGGAATAATCCATGATCCAAGTGAGCAAGGTGATGTTTAAATCAGCGGGAGAACGGATTAATGTTGGAAGGGTGCTAAGGAAAATGTTATCTTGATGATGGGAAAACAGAACACCTCACTGAAGAAACATGCAAACATATGGGTAAGTCAAGAGCAAACTATAATCAAGACAGCCAAACATACTGTCAGGAAATATTCCTTCTCTCTTTACACAAATAAATCCTATCCATTCACTCACTTTGAGACCAGCCTAAGGTTTTAGCCTTTGGAATCTATATATTTTTTAATCAGCAGTCTATAGCTTAAAGGGCAAATTGTTACTGCTTTATCTGACCATTGTCCCCAAAATTTCCCGGGATTGGCGGGAAGAATGTATCATAGCTCATTTGTGCCTCTCCCTTGGCATTTAAGAGAAAGAATTAAAATGACTTAGCAATCCCAATTATAAGATGGATTGTGAAGCTGATCTCATTAATACCATCCTTACCAATGTAACTCATTTAAACAACATTTAACTATATCCTAATATGAATAAAAATCTAAAACCTGACTCGTAGGTTGTCATCCAACTAAATCCTACTGGGTGCAAGAAATTAATCTGAAAATATAATGACATACCTATATCACAAAATATTGACAAAATGATCCAATAGCATGCAGAATTTTTTTCACTTATATTTATCTCATTCTGTTCTAAAAAATTATTTAGTGTGTACTTAGAATGTAAATAATATTCTAATATATACATTTAATTTACAATGTTCAGATATACAATGTATTATGTTTGAGTGTTAATAAACTTATTTTTTGGTAAGTGTTGTGAACAAAATGAGGCAGGTCACTGCTGTGGCTCATGCCTGTAAACCTAGCTATTTGAGAGGTTGAGAATGGAGGATTATAATTTGAGGTCAGCCTTGGCAGCACAGTTTGTGAGATCCCTTCTCAGCCATAGCCTGTTATATTAGTATGTGCTCATCCTCCTACACTAATGTGAGAGTCCAAAATTAAGAGGATCTCAGTTCCAGCCCAGCCTGGGCAGAAAATTTTAGGAGATTCCATCTCAACAGAGAGGCTGGACACAGTGGCAAGTGTCTGTGATCCTAACAATGACAGGAAGATGAAATCGGTAATTGTAGTTCAGGCATGCATCCAGGCAGGAAACCATACTCTCCCTGAAAATAGTAAAGGGAAAGCAGGGCCCAAGGCATGGCTCAGTGGTAGAGTGTCTGCTTACTAAGTTTGAGTGAGCTGAGCTCAAACCCCAGTACCATCATAACAAAGTAAAACAATGGTGGAAGATCACTACCAAATACTTTCCACACAATTAAGTATATATTGGGCAGGATTGTGGCCCAGTATTAGGCTAGGGGTGTAACTCCATGGTAGAGTACTTGCCTGAGGCTTTGCATTTGGTGACTGGCATTGAGATGAGAAGTTGCATCGAAAGTATATAGGATGGTGCTGGTGGCTCACGACTATAATCAGCTACTCAGGAGGCTGAGACCTGGAGGATGGACGTTTAAAGCCAGCCAGGCAGAAAATTCTGTTTAGATCTATCTCCACTTAGCAAGAAAAAGACAGACTAGTGTCGTGGTTCAGATTAGTAAGACATCAGCTGAGTTCAAGCTGTGGTCCTGGCACCAAAAACAACAATAACGAAATAAATAAATAAAGGAATAAAGTGTGGGCTTTGGAGGGACTTTGGAAAAAGGAAGGACTCTCCCAAAATCGGAAGACATATTCTTAGGCAAAGGGATGGCAATGACCAAAAATGCTGATAGAAAAACATGACCAACACTACCGCAACAGCAGGTTCCTACATTTATCCCCTGTCAGCTACATCCATTTTTTCAGTACTTCATTGAGATATCATTAAATGCCAACATCACTGCTGAATTCTCAACAAATATCACTGAGGAGGGCTGGCACAGAGTGAGAGGAGTTGGGCAGGAGTCACTTTTCAGAGTCATTTCTGGTGAATATATTAGACAAAAATCCAACTGTTTAGAAAATCCCTCAGAGTCCTCTGAATGGTATTTAAAGTTCAGGATTCCCATTCCTACACCAAACAGATGCTGATTACATGAACAAATGCAGTTAATTGCACAAAAAAGTTTATAAATAACACAACTGTCATATTGAGGACTAATTAGAAAGAATGCAACTATCTAAACACATCACAATGGCTTTATGTGTTTCCTAAGTTAAGACTTCTAAAAAGCAGATTTTTTAATCTATTATATCTTTGGAATCATTAAAATAATTACCATCCCTTGCTTATGACTATTATGCCACTTATTGAATACATTATTTCATTTTTGTTTTGTTTTGTTTTGTTTTTGCCAGTCTCGGGGTCTGAACTCTGGGCCTGGGCACTGTCCCTCAGCTCTTCAGCTCTTCAGCTCAAGGCTAGTGCTCTACCACTTGAGCCACAGTGCCACTTCTGGCTTTTTCTGCTTATGTGGTACTGAGGAATCGAACCCAAGGCCTCATGCATGCAAGGCAAGCACTCTACCACTGAGACACCTTCCCAGCCTCTGAATAAAGTATTTCATTTAGTACTTATTTTAACAACCTGTAAGGAATTAGATTGGGTTACCTTACAGATGAGAAAAGAGCTCAGTATCACAGGTCACATGGCTTTAGTAAAAGACAGATCTTTATTTTGACTCAGTGGATAATTCCAAAGCCCATCATAGTTAAATGCCATCTCAATACTTCAGAAGAACATTAAGAACTTATGTTCAAAAAATCTTTTTTTCTTTTTTTGTGCAAGTCCTAGGGCATGAACTCAGGGTGTGGGTGCTGTCCCTGAGCTTCTTCAGCTCAAATCTAACACTCTATCACTTGAGCTACAGCTCCACTTTGGGCTTTTGGTAGTTACCTGAGGATCAGAGTCTCACAGACTTTGCTGGTGAGCTGGCTTTAAACCCAGATCCGGGGTCTCAGTTTCCTGAGTATCTAGGTTTACAGGTGTGAGCCACCAGTACCTGGTCAGAAAACATTTTCTAATCAGGAATCAAGCTTTTACATAGACTAAGGAATCATTTATTAGTAAGATGTTATACAATTGTCTAGTATGACTTCTTAAACACGATGCTGAAGACAACAAACAAAAAAGAAAATGTCCCAGTCTGCATAAAATCCATACTAAAGGAGTAAGAAAAGTTTCTCACTGAGAAATATTTGCTTTGTAGAAAACTTGAAGACTAGTTATTTTACAGTTGATGAGAAATAGAAAAAAATCAAATGAGGTTTAGAGATATCAGTGGCAAGCACACTGACAGTTCAAAGAAGTAAAACAGAGAGCCATCTTTAAAAGCACTGACATTTGGAAAATTTTAATCTGGCAGCTCTCAAACATGCTCGTCTCAGGACTCTTAATACTCTTAAATTTTGAGAGCTCCCAAAGAGCTAATTAAAAAGGTAAGGTGGCTCAGTGGTAGAGTGCTTGCCTTGCATGCATGAGGTCCTGTGTTCGATTCCTCGGCACCACATAAGTAGAAAAAGCCAGAGGTGGCACTGTGGCTCAAGTGAGAGAGCGCTAGCCTTGAGCTGAAGAGCTGAGGGACAGTGCCCAGACCCAGAGTTTAGGCCCCGCAACCGACAAAAAAAAAATGTAAGTAGAGCCAGGAACTGGTGGCTCTCACCAGTAATCCTGGCTACACACTCAGGAGACTGAGATCTATAGATTGCTATTAAAAGGTAGCTGGAGCAGGAAAGTCAATGAGATTCTTATCTCCAATAAACCACTCAGAAAACAAAACAAAACAAACCCAGAAGTACAACTATAACTCAAGTGGTAGACTGCAGCTCCGGATCAATGCCTAAGTGCTGAATTCAAGCCCCAGGACTGGCACAAAAATAAATAAATTAAATAAAAAATAGGGGATACACATGCATTAGCATGTACACGCACACACACGAGAGAAACAGACAGATATGTTAAAAAGTAGAACTCAGCTAATGAACAAAGCATCAGGTATTGAGTCCTAGTTTCACAACCCAAACAAAAGAAAATTTAGAACTCAAGTGCTTATGGTAGTTTTGTAAACTTAAGAACAAAAACACTGGGGATGGGAAGGTGGCTCAGTGGTAGAGTGTTTGTCTTGTATGCATGAGGCCTTGAGTTCAATTACTGAGCACCACATAAGCAGAAAAAGTTGTAAGTGGTGCTGTGGCTCAAGTGGTAGAATACTAGCACTGAGCTTAAGAGCTGAGGGTCAGCACCCAAGCCCAGAGTTTACTCCCCACAACTCACCAAAAAGAAAGAAAAAGAAAGAAAAGAAACACTACTTATTAATATACGCTTATTGAAAAACACTGTATTTTCCAAAAAAGGTAAAATTTCAGCAGAATAGTCCCATTGTTTTACATCTTTAATAAATCTCTTCATCCTTTAGCCTAATGAAAGACACCTGTATTCTCTCATCTGCTTTTATACTGTCTGTTGGGTTATGTTGTTTCAAGTATATGCAGGAAAACTACCTTACAAAGTCACTTAGTTAGAAAAGGAAGAAGTATTTTAGTTGCCTTCTCAGATTATCAATAAAGCTAATGCTGGCATACTCCTTAATATTACACTAAAACTCAACTAGTGGTCATCTCTTAAAATTTAGTTGTAATGAGATACATAGCAATTAGCCTGAAGCTATACCATAAGATTTTCTGCTTGAATGTATTAAATTAAAATCAGTTAGTCTTTTCTTTTCTTTTGCCTGTACATGATTTGCTAACATCACACATTAAATAATGGGAAAATACTCACACTGAGTCACACAAATCTTCCAAATGCTGACCAACTGTCCTGAAATCAATGAATATAGCTGTTATTATCAACACAGATTTCATCAGCATAGACTGTAAACAGCACTGGGAAGCTACAAAGCTCAACAGAGCAATAAATACATTCTACAAAATTGAAACTTAGTTTGAATGTGTATCATGACTCATACATCGTTGCTTTTCTCGTTGTAAAGGCTCATTTCATTCACTTTTAAGAAATGTTCACCAAATAAAATTCTAGTCTCTATGACCACTTGTATACTTCAGAGTGAAAATGTCATTTCATGGCAAAGTAAATAGTTCATTTAAACACTACAAATGGGCTAGGCACTGGTGGCTCATGCTTGTAATCCTAGCTACTGAGGAAATTAAGATCTAAGGATCATGGGTCAAAGCCAGTCCAGGCAGAAAAGTCTGTGAGACTCTTATCTCCAATAAACTACTCAGAAGAAGCCAGAAGTGGTGCAGTGGTTCAAGTGGTAGAGCACTACCCATGAGCAAAAAAGCTTAGGGCAACATCCAAGCCCTGAGTTCAAATCCTAGGACCAGCTTTAAAAAAAAAGACAAAACTTAGTTCATTGGATTCCACTTTCTTAAAACAGCCAATTAGCAGAGAATATGTCTTAGAAATATATCTAATTAAATGTTAAAATTAAACAACCCTTAAGATTCATTTGTCCAGAAATTACATTTTATACTAATTGCCACATTACTTAATTACTATAAAAAATGAGCAGCTTCAACATTCATATTTTCTAAGAGATACAGGCTTTAAATTGTGGAGGCAGGGATGGGGAAGAGTGCCACTCACGTTTTAGGTACTACCAACTTTTCTGCCTCAATTCAAGATGGAATTAAGGATCCCACAAGTCATGAGGCACAGATGAAGTATCCAGAGATATAAAGAAACATCAGCCAAACTGAGGACAAACTCTGAAAAGAGCAATCTTTAACTGTAATCACTGGCAGGGGTGTATGAACAATATCAGTATGAGGGATGATAAGAGAAGTCTGACAGGGAAAAAAAAAAGAAGACATAAGCAAGAGGCTGACGTGTTTGAACACCTAGATGGGGGAAAGTTGCAAAAAGAATTCTACATGAAAATTCTTACTGCAAAAAAGAGAGAGATGCAGGGTACCAGTGGCTATCCCTGTCAGACTGCTACTAAGGCAGCTGAGATCTGGGGATCATAGTTGGAAGCCAGCGTAGGAAGAAAACTCCGTGATACTCCTATCTCTAATCACACAAAAAAAAGCTGGAAGTAGAGGTGTGGCTCAAGTCCTTAATGGTCTAACTTTAAGCAAAGAAGGTCAGGGACAGCAAGCAGACCTTGAGTTCAAGCCCCAGGACCAGCACAGGTGTTGTGCGTGCACACACACAAACACACAAATTACTCTAGTAATAATAAATAATCTAATAATAATAATAATAATAATAAATACCCTAGTAATAATAAATACCCTAGTAATAATAAATACTCTCGTAAAAATAAATACATTGCATCTTCCCACTCCGATTCTGAATTTTCATATTACCTTTTTTCTCTTCTTCCTCTTCCTCAAAAAATTCTGCTAGGGAAAATGCTTCTGAGTTGTTCTAATTCAAATATTAGAGCCTCTAATTCTTCTCCACTCAGAGAGTTAAGGAAAGATTTCACCTGAATGAAAATAATAAAATATTGTGTAAATATTAATGAAAAAAATCTCATAAGGAGAAAAGACTGACGAGCTCATGCCAGCACAGCTCTGTGTGTGTGTGTGTGTGTGTGTGTGTGTGTGTATGTGTGTGTGTGTTTGTGTTGGTCCTAGGGCTTGAACTCAAGGCCTGGGTGCTTACCTTTTGTGCTCAAGTCTAGCACTCCATTATTTGAACCACAGCACAACTTCCAGGTTTTTGGTGTTTAATTGGAGATAAAAGTCTCACAGACACTCTTATCTGAGCTGGCTTCCCACTATAATCATCAGATTTCAGTCTCCTAAGTAGCTAGGATTGCAGTACCCAGTTCTAATTTTTTTTTGATTTTTTACAGATCCTGAAGCTTGACCCGGGAGCTACCTGAGGCTCTTTGTTCTCAAGGATAGCGATATACACTTGGAGCTACAAGACTACTTCCAGCTTTCTGAGTTGTTTATCAAAAGTAACCTGTCTGGTCTGGCTTTCAATTAACCTCAGATCTCAGCCTCCTGAGCTAGGATTAGAGCCAGAACTAATTTTTTTAATAACCGTAACACTAGGATAGTGTTTATTACTAGGATACGGTTTAGTAACAGTAGCACAGAAGACGCTAACAGAGCTAAAAACAAGAAACCAACATCCCTGGCTCTTTCTCCCTCCTTTCTTCTCCAACCCTTCACTTCTGAGCTAAACCAGCAGCTTCCCACAGAGGCTGATTCTCTAGAGAGATGTATGCATTCTACGGCTGTATCTAAAAAATGCCCCCGGTTGTTTCATTTCTCCTATCTCTGCATGGTGAGAGGGGAGCCCAAGGCCAGACAGTTCTTTGCTTCCCAAAGTAACATGCTCTGCTACACTGGATTTGCCCACCAGGGGTGCTGTTCGCTGAGAGCCCTGCCCACAGAAATTCCACAGGCCACTCAAGTCCCCTCCCTGGGCCTTTGGCTTCCCTTCCCCAAAAACTCAGGTTGAAGGAATGATTGTCAGTCCACATTCCCTACAACCACATGCTTTCACCATTATTCACCATATTCCACCCATCTCATCTATTAGGATCCCTTCCATCTTTCTACCGTTTCTCTCACATTTCTTTTTTTCTTTTTTGGCCTCGGTCGTGGGGCTTGTACTCTGGGCCTGGGCGCTGTCCCTCAGCTCTTCAGGTCAAGGCTAGCGCTCTAACACTTGAGCCACAGTGCCACTTTCGGCTTTTTCTTTTTGCTTATGTGGTGCTGAGGGCCTCAGGCATGCAAGGCAAGCACTCTACCACTGAGTCACCTTCTCAGCCCCTCACATTTCTATGACCTTTTTAATTACAAAGAAATCAATAGAAGAAAAATAGAGCCAAAAGAAAGCATTACGAAACTCTGAATACTTTCCATCTCTTTTCCACTTGGAGGAGAAACTGTTGGTGTTCAGGAGAAAGGAATTAAGGTTCTCAGGAAACTACAAGAAGGCAAGAGGGCTGACAAGAGAAAGAAAACCATCCTTAAACATGAATGCAAGGGTAGAAATGTCGCTTAGTGGTAGAGTGCTTGCCTAGCATGCATGAAGCCATGGGTTGGATTCCTCTGGATCATATACACAGAAAAAACTGGATATGGGGCTGTGGCTCAAGTGGTAGAGTGCTAGCCTTGAGCAAAAGGATCGCAGGGACAGTGCCCAGGTCCTGAGTTCAACCCCCAAGTCTGACAAAAAAAAAAAAAAAAGAATGCAGCCAGGTGTCAGTGATACACACCTGTAATCCTAGCTACTTGGGAGGCTGAACTGATCTGAAAATCACTGTGCAAAGTTTGATCCCTTTTGCCCAGAGACACCGGCACACATTTATCTCAAGGAAAAGCAACAAAGGCCCTTCAGGGATGCTATAGGTCTCTAAGATTGAAGCCTCCCCACCCCAACTTCTGAAGGACATGAAGGAGACACAAAGATATTGTGCAGATGGCATTATCTCTGAAGAACACCTGGCTATTGTGGGAAGGAGATGCACAGGGGGTCAAGGATGGAGATGATCTACAAAGTGCGTTCTGTTGGAGATCAAAGAAGGATCGCTTAAGAGGAACTTCACACGTGGAGAATCCAAAAAGGAACTTATGTCAAGATGGAGGAAACCCACACTTTCCTTCTGTGGCCATCAAAGAGATGCCAAGGTCTCTGCTGTGCGCTTTCCCATTTTCTCACATACTGCCTGGGTCCTATAATAGCCCACACTATGTAATCCTCACCACTAAATGTCCATGAGAATTCACCTCAAGTGAAGGTAAACTCTACTTTGTACTGTGTGGGCTATGGCCCTAAGCAGGATATAAATCCATCCAAGACATGTTTACAATCTGGATCAGAAGCAAAAACAAAACAAAACAAAACAAAACAAAAAACCCATGGCCTGAATCTGGATGCTAGTGTCTCATGCCTATAATCCTAGCTCTTCAGAAAGGCAGAGACCTCGGTTTGAAGCCAGCCTAGGCAGAAAAGTCTGTGAGAGCCTGATCTCCAATGAATCAGCAAAGAATTGGGAACAGGAGCTGGGAAGGTGGCTTAGTGGTAGAGTGCTTGCCTACCATGGCTGAATCCCTGGGTTCAATTCCTCAGGGCCACATACACAGAAAAGCCAGAAATAGCGCTGTGGTTCAAGTGGTAGAATACTAGCCTTGACCAAAAGAAGCTTAGGAACAGTGCCCAGGCCCTGAATTCAAGCCCCACGACTGGCAAAAAAGGGTTGGAAATGGAGCTGTGGTTGATATGGTAAAGTACCAGTCTTAAGCAATAAAAGCCAAATGAGAGCTCCAGGCCCTGAGTCCAAGCCCTAGTACTAGCAGAATTATAAATGCACACGCACACACATGCACACACACACACACACACACACACACACACACACACACACACACACACACACACACACACACAGAATTTAGAAGGGGGAAGAAATGAATTAGAAAGGGTTGAGAGAAGGTTGAGACGATATGAATTCCTGCTGATCTTGTCACCACAGTGAGTCAGGCAAAAGTTCTGTTTCCTTTCCAGCTATGCTGACTCACTCCTCTAGAGGTAGAGATAGGAGAACCATAGTGGAAGGCTAGCCAAGACAAAATTTAGTGAGAATCTACCGAAAAAGGAGGAAGAGGAGGAGGAGAAGAATGAGGAGGAGGAGGAGGACGAGGAGGAGGAGAAGGAGGAGGAGGAGGAACAGGAGGAGGAAGAGGGGGAGGGGAGGAGGAGCAGGAGGAGGAGGAGGAAGAGGAGGAGGAGAGAAGGAGGAGGAAGAAGAGGAGGAGGAGGAGGAGGAAAAGACACTGGTGGCTCACATATGTACTACTAGCTATTAGGAGGCTGAGATCTGAAGGTCAAATTCTCAGCCAGCCCAAACAGAAAACCCTCTGAGTCTTATATCCAACCATCCAGCAAAAGACAGGAAGTAGAGGTGTGGCTCAAGGGGTAGAATGCCAGCCTTGAGCCTCAAAGCCCTGAATTCAAACTATAATACAAATACTTAAAAAAAATCCAGACATGATAATGCATGACTATAATCCCAGCTACTCTGAAGGCAAAGGTAGAATGACTGTGGTCCAAGGTCAGTAGGAGTAAAAACATGATACCCCTATCTGAGGGAAACAAAGAAAGAAAGAAACCCCAAAAGTAAACAGGACTGAGGGTGTAAGTAACATAGTAGAGTACTTGCCTGGTAAATGTGAGACCTTAAATTCAATCCCAAGGACCACAAAATAATCCAGTTTTGTTTGTAGTTTCTTAGGTATCTCTGGGAAGGTATGTGGAAAAGAGATTTCCCAAATAGAAAAGGGACCCTCTGGACACTGGTGGCTCATGCCTTTAATCCTAGCTACTCAGGAGGCTGAGATCTGAGGATCACAGTTCAAAGCCAGCCAATGCAGGAACATCTGTGAGACTCATCTCCAATTAACCACCAGAAAACCAGAAGTGTGCTGTGACTCAAGTGGTAGGGAACTGAAGAGCTCAAGATCAGTCCCCAGACCCAGAGCTCAAGTCCCATGACTGACAAAAAAAAGAAAGAAAAAGAAAGAAAAGGGAACCCTACTAGATTTTCCATGCCCCACTGTGACCCTTGAGGAAATTAGATTAACAATACAAGCTTGAAGTCATTCACAAAACCTCACACAAGTTAGCTGATAGTACCTTGCCAGTTGCCAGGAGTGGGAGAATTTGACGGCTTCTGCCAAACAGAGAATTAGGGGCTTCGTAGGTGACCTTCATGTCTCTATGTGGGTTGGAGCTCCTCATTCACAAACTGGTCACTTGGATGAAGGGTAGCCTAGCAATTTCTCTATTATCCTTTTATTGTTTTACTTCTTTTTTTTTTTTTTTTTTTTTTTGCTACTGTTATGCAAGAGTGGCACAGTGGATCTGGATTGGCAAAGGAGTTTTGTGACATGGAAGTCTGCTTTTCGTGATCCTATTTAAGATATTCATTCTGGTCATAGATTTACCAGAAAGAGTCACTTTTTATTCCCATACCTATTTACTTCTCTGAGGCAGAAATGTTTACTCTACATGTGGAAAAAAGAAAAAGAAAAGGAAAGTGTTAGAAAGAAGGCAGTTCTGTGGGTTTTTGAAACAGTTGATTCAACTTCTTGTGTTTCAGCCCATTATTTGTTGTTATTGATGTGGGGCTTGAACTCTGGTCCTGGGTGCTGTCCCTCAGCTCTTCAGCTCAAGGCGAGCACTCTATCAGTTGAGCCATAGTGCCACTTCCAGTTTTCTGGTGGTTTACTGGAGATAAGAGTCTCACAGACTTTACTGCCCACGCTGGCTTTGAACCAGGATCCTCAGCTCTCATGTCTTCTGAGTAGCTAGGATTAAAGGTGTGAGTCATCAGCACCCAGCCAGACTGTTTATTTTTTAGGCGGGTTATACCCTCACTCCTAATTCCAGCTTAATTTTTTGAATATATTTTCTAACTTCCCTATTACCTTACCCTGCCTATATTATCCCAACTATGGTTTCTTTTGAATTGTTAATAGATTGCAGAAAATTTAGTAGAAATCATATCTTGAATTTGGAGGGTAAGCTCATGCACACATGTTTGCCAGTCCTGGGGATTGAACTCAGGACCTGAGCACTGTCCCTTGATCAAGGCTAACACTCTACCACTTGAGTCATAGCTTCACATAGCTTTTTGGTGGTTCATTGGAGATAAAAGTTTCATGGGCTTTCCTGCCTGGGTTGGCTTTGAACCACAATCCTCATATCTCAGCCTCCTGAGTAGCTAGGATGACAGATGTGAGCCACCAGTACTTGGCTCATATATTGAATTTTCAATGTGAATCTTTTCTCAGGCTGATGAATGGGATTTTCTCCTGCAAAGCTGAAAAGAGACAGTACCTACAACTTCAGATCAGCCCAGCAATTCTGAGTTAATAACTAACCACTCTAGCACACTGTTGCTCGGCAAAGATATCCAGTAGTCAGGGTGAATTAAACACATTTTCCAACACACAATATTTTTGCTTATAATCATCTTTTCACATACAACTCCATCACACATTAGGGAGCACCTGAGAAAACTCAAACAAAGCTGGGGAAAAGAAAAAAAGACAATTACAATTCGGGCACTGATGGCTCACAACAGTAATCCTAGCTACTCAGGAGACTAATATTTGAGGATCATGGTTCAAAGCCAGCCCAGGCTGGAATGTCCTTAAGACTTTTATCTCCAATGTACCACCAAAAAGCCAGAAGTGGAACTGTGGCACAAGGGGTAGTATACTAGCCTTGAGTAGAAAAATTCAGAAATAGTGCCCAGGTCCTGAGTTCAAGCCTCAGGACCAGAACATGCACCTGTGCGTGCGTGCGTGCATGCATGCGTGCACATGTGCATGCATGCGTGCACATGTGCACGCACGCACGCACGCACACACACACACACACACACACACACACACACACACACACACACACACACACACACACACACACACACACAAAATGGCTCACCATTTCCTTCCCAAGATACCTGGCTCCAGAAAGCACCACAGCATCACTGTTTGCAGTGCCCATGAGACAATCGACATCCTATAAAAGACAAGTGTTGTGTTTAGTTCAAATGTTTGCTCTTGTATGTAAAGCATGGTTACCTTGACAATGAAGGCCACCCGTATGAAGCACTAAGCACTGTCCCGTATGAAGTTTGCCATGTATGTCAATTCACTTCATCCTGGCAGTAATTAGCTTGAAAGGAAAGCTATGATGCTCTCATTTAACAGAGCAGAAAGTTGAGAATGAAGGAATACAGGATCTTACTCATAAACAGTCCTTAAGATGGTGACAGGCCTGTAGCCTGGGTAAACTAGTTCTGAAATCAAGTTCCAAAAAGAATGTCCTCATTATAATGACCTCACAATTCTAGTTGACCAAGAACTCAGGGAGGGGCAACGATGTGTGCCAGGGGAAGGCAGCAAATGTGATAATCTTGGTGATGGGCTGGACCTATCAGTTGTGAAATAACCAAAAAACAACTTGGAACACATAGGAGTGAATTCAGCAGGAGCATCTGCTCCAGGTCTCAGCAGGAAACAAATGCCCCATGGAAAGCCCAGTACTAGTAGATCATGCCTATTATCCTAGCTATTCAGGCAGCTGAGGTTTGAAGATCAAGATTTGAAGCCAGCCTTGGCAGAAAAGTCTGTAAGACTCTGATCTCCAATTGACCAAAAAGGAAGAAGTGGAGCTCTCTTGAGTAAATCAAAACAAGCAAGAGAGACTCAGAGTCTAAGTACTTGTACACCCCCCCCCACACACACAAATTCAGTTCACTTTTGTGAACCAACTGGAAGAAAGAAGTGATGGGTAGGAGATTAAAGAATAAACAAGGGCCACTGAGCCACATGGAGATTGGCAGCAAAAGAGAGCTGTGGATTCCCCGAGGTCAAAGGAGATGAAAGCTCAGAAGAAGTGCTATCAGAGTCCACAGAGAGTCAGATTTGTGCACCAGGGGCCCTCCATCAGGGGCCACAAAGATGGAACCCACGATGATTACCAGTGTCACACTGAATCAAGAAAGCACTAGAGAAGCGCCTAGGCCTCCTTCCTGCCTCCCACTGACCCAACCCAGCCAAACACATTCAAGTGTAGTAGTTCACTGGCCCCTTTCCATGTGAGACCAACCAGCAAAACTCATCCAGGTGAAGTGTTCTAGAAGGACCAATCTCCCAGGAGAGGAAATGGGTCAGAAGAGCTTCAAAATAGATTTGGAGAGAGCTGAAAACTCAATTATATAAGACAGCTTTGGCCGAGGAATGGTAACCCAGTGGAAACTTTCACTGTAACCTTCACCATACAATGTGAATGGTTGACACCCGCAGAGAAAGGAGAGGTTCCCCAATGCCCCACTGAGCAGCATCAAGCAGAGAAAATTAAAAGATTCTCTTCATTTGAATGAAGGTCAAGCACATCTCTACCAAATCTGTAGAAGAGTGTGCTGTAGCATACTGCTTTATTTTGTTGTTGTCTTCTCTGGAGGCTGGCACTGGGACGTGAACTCAGGGTCTGGGCTTGTCCCTGAATCTTTTTTGCTTGTTTGTTTGTTTTGCTCAGGGCTACCACTTTTCCACTCGGGCTACATCTCCATTTCTGGCTTTCTGGGGTGATTAATTGGAGATAAAAATCTCATGATGGAGCTGGGAAAGTGGCTCAGTGGTAGAGCGTTTGCCTTGCATGCCTGAAGCCCTGGGTCCAATTCCTCAGCACCACAGAAGCAAAAAGAAAAAAGCCGGAAGTGGCACTGTGGCTTAAGTGGTAGAGTGCTATACTTGAGGGACAGCGCACAGCCCAGAGTTCAGGCCCCACCACTGGACCCCCCCCAAAAAAATTAAACAAAAGAAACCACCAGAAGTGGAGCTGTGACTCAAGTGGTAGAGTGCCAGCCTTGAGCAAAAAATAATTCAGGGACAGTGTCCAGGACTGGTACAAAAAGAAAAAGCATGAAAACAAACAAAAAAACAGCCAATAATAAGCAGAAAGCCCACAAGGGTGAAAACAAAGATGGGATGAATAAATCTTTTCAATGCTAACAAAGCAATTGTTCCCAGAGAAGGATAAATGAGTAGATAAACCTACTGGGAGCTTCTATTCTGGATGCTTGGGTCTCTGCAGAGAACAGAAATTTTAGAAGAAGAAAAAGCAAAGAAAGATGGAAAAGGAAGTAGGAGGCGGGCTTCACTCTGAAGCTTCACCTCTTCCTCTTCCTCCCTGTCACTCTAATGCCTCCAAGTCCATTCATCCCCAGGACCTAGGTTTGCTCAGGTAAGGGATTTGCAGAGAAAGAACTCTCCCATCTCTCCCCTGTTTCTTGTCTGTGCTTTTTGGTGGATTAACTTTGTTGGTCCTGAGTAATAGCCTAAAGTTCATCTGTCATGCAGCCATCAAAGATAAATAAAACCAGGTGCCAATGCCTCACACCTGTAATCCTAGCTACTCAGGAAGCTGAGATCTGAGGGTCGCAGTTCAGAGCCAGCCTAGGCAGGAAAGTCCATGAGATTCTTATCTTCCATAAACCACCAGAAAACCAGACGTGGCACTGTGGCTCAAGTGGTAGAGCACTTGCCTCGAGCTGAAATGCTGAGAGACAGTGTTCAGGTCCAGAGTTCAAGCCCCACAACCGGCCAAAAAAAGAGATAAATAAAAGAGTCCTGTGTGCTGAAAGTAAAAATGTTAAGCAAAAATGGAGGAGGTCTGCACACACCATGAGTGGCCTAATTACTGTTGTGTTAAAATACTGGGGGGAAAAGAATTTATTAGATTCATCCAAATAAAATGTTGAAGTAAGCACTCAGAAATCTTAAGAACGATCATCTCTGAGGTAAATGAGACGCCATGACATAGAGATGCAGAGAAAGCCTTGTCTTTTGTGCCAGTACTAGGATTTGAACTCAGGACCTTGCACTTGCTCTTGGCTTTTTTGTTTCTTTTGCTCAAAGTTGGCAGTCTACCACTTGAGCCACAGGGCCACTTCATATTATATAAACAATGCCTACTCTGTCTGTGGTGGAGGCTGTGTGACTCTGATACAGTCACAAACCTTATCTGGGCCTCATGTACTTACTTCTAAGGTAAAATGATTGCCTCCATCAGGTGTTATAAATGATTGGGCCATCAAGTATTAAAATGGCTAGACAGGTCAAGAGGACTGGAAATAGAGAGTTCTGGGCAAGTGCAAAGCAAGGTGTATACACATTCATGTGCACACACACCTATGCATACACATGCACACACATGCACACACACACACACACACACACACACACACACACACCCTGACACTGGCGGACAGAAATTTCTCTGTATCCAATCACAGGCCTCCTGGGAATTAGCCTCAGAGACCATTACCACCTAGTGGGTGCTGAAGTATGTTCTCATTAGACTCAACATGTTATTTAGTTAATTAAATGCTCTCCTTTTGATGACATTAATTAGACCTATTGCTAATTCCTCAGAAACCAAAATCAAAACAAAAAGGGAAAACTTTGCTTCTATCCCAAGAAGGCTCAGTAGAGCAAAAGAAAAGTCATTCTCTCTCTCTTTAGCTTTGTCTCTGTCTCTATCTTTCTCTCTGTCTCTGTCTGTCTGTATGTCTCCCTCTGTCTCTGTCTCTGTCTCTGTCTCTGTCTCTGTCTCTGTCTCTGTCTCTGTCTCTGTCTCTGTCTCTGTCTCTGTCTCTGTCTCTCTCTCTCTCTCTCTTTCAGACAGAATTAGTTCAAATGGGGCCAGAGTGAGGTGCTAGTGGCTCACACCTGTAATCCTTGCTACTCAGGAGGTGTAGATCTAAAGATCACAGTTCAAAGAACAGCCCAGGCAGGAGAGTCTGTAAGACTCTTATCTCTCAATGAATCACACACAAAAAAACCCTGCAGAAGGGAAGCATATGGATCAAGTGGTAGAGTACTGAACTTTGAATGAAAAAGCTAAGGGACAGTGCCTAGGCCCTGAGTTCAAGCCCCAGGATTTATACACACAAACACACACAGTTCAAATAATACTTGAAGCAAATTAAACTTCACGCAGTCATTTTTCCTGTGAAGATGTGATAAGGTGTTTTCACTGAGATGAATATGGCATTCTGTGTAGTATTTTAGAAGTTGCAATGGAATGAAATACGATTTCTCTCTGAAGGAACTACAGATCTAAGATCTAAGAGTTAAAATGATGGCCAAGCATTGAAAACAAAAGGACAAACCTGAGGCAAACCCAAGGCTAGACAGACTTGACACAAGGTTCCCATGAAGAACCAATTTGCAGACACAAGTGGCCAAGTCTACAAGACAAATTTTCTTGTGTGTATGTGCTAGTACTGGGACTTGAACTCAAGCCCTCCAACTCCATTTGGCTGTTTTGCTCCAGGCTGTCACTCTACTGCTTGAGCCATACTTCCACTTCTGGCTTTTGAGTGGTTCGTTGGAGATGAGTCTCATGGACTTTTCTACCAAAGCTGGTTTGGAAACCGTAATCCTCAGGTCTCAGATTCCTGAGTAGCTAGGATGACAGGTGTGAGCCCCAAGAAGATAAGGAAGGCTGGAAGATAATTCATTGAAAGAGGGAAGGAAGACCTGTCTCTCTTGCCTGGTAATCTTGAGTAAAAGATCCCTTAAAAGGACCAAGTGAGCCCTCAAAGAGATTCAGTCCTGATGCTAACAAAACCAACATGGAAGCAACATTTGAAATTCTAGTCCACCAGGTCTTTCTGCACAGAAGAACCGAGATCTGAGTGTTCAAAGCCACCATGGATGGTTTGGGGACAATGTTATCATTTAATGGAAGACGTGTTGGAGACTGCAAACAGGAACAAGTCACACAGGATCCAGCAACCTCTGGCTCACAGAGGAGAAGGGTCAGCATCACGGACAGGGCCCTGTGCTCTGCAGCTTGACACCCACCTGCTGCCATCTGCCAACACTGCCCTCCACAGCTGACTCCTATTTGCTTAGAGTTTCCAGAAGAGTCCTAATTCTCAGCAAAGGAACCAAATGGGACAGCTAGTCTGTATCCTAGCAACACAGGAGGCTGAGATGTAAGGATCTCAGTTCAAAGCCAATCCAGAGCAGGAAAGCCCATGAGATCCTGATCTCCAATAAACTACTCCAAAAAATTCTCAGAAGTAGAGCTGTGGCTCAAGTGGTAGAGGACTAGCCTTGAGCACACACAGGTTCAAAGACAGCTCCTGGCCCTGAGTTCAAGCCCCAGGACTGGCAAAAAAAAAAAAAGACTAGTTTCATTTTCCAGAGGCTATTATTATCAACCCTATCTCCACCCCAGTTGCAGCAAAAATATAGAAGAAAAAACCCGATTCCATTAGTATCAAGAAATCTACATTACAACACCAGATATGTCATAGAATTTCTGTATATTTGGGTGGGAGAGGCAATCACTACTTCTTTAAGTCTCAATTTAATCCTCTAGGAAGCCATTGGAGTTTGGAGTGGGGGTGTGTAGTACAGTGACATTTTTCTACCTTAGTATCATAGACTTTTATGGTTCTGTACAGTGAGATTCCTCTAAAATTCTAATGAGACCTGGAGGCGGTCTCATCAAAGTTATCAATTGGGAAGACAATGATCATCTAGGCAGGTTGTCACAGAAGAATTTCATCAGCCTAATAATTCATGGGTCAATTCCAGTATTTGTATTTACCTTGGGTGATCAAAAGTACAATAAGACTTTTAATGCTGAGCCGGGTGCTGGTGGCTCACGCCTGTAATCCTAGCTACTCAGGAGGCTGAGATCTGAGGATCACGGTTCAAAGCCAGCCCGGGCAGGAGAGACCTTGAGACTCCTATCTCCAATAAACCACCAGAAAACCGGAAGTGGCACTGTAGCTCAAGTGGTAGAGCGCTCGCCTTGAGCTGAAGAGCTGAAGGACAGAGCCCAGGCCCAGAGTTCAAGCCCCACGGCCGACCAAAAAAAAAATAAAATAAAAGACTTTTAATGCTGAGAAATCCTGATATTGAGTACCTGGATCAAGCCATACCTGAAGCCAAAATAGTCTAGATTTTATCATTACATGTGTCAGTCAACTTCCCTCCCCCTGCTTTTAACTTCTGTGGGTTTAAAAGTTCCCCATTCTTGATTAATACTGCTGCTTTCCAGTTGTTTGTAACTGTGCCATCCATCCAGAAAAGAAAATTGCTTCCTCAGCCTAGATCTGGATTTAGATGTTTTTCGCAGGTTTTCGTTTCTATAGGTCAAGAGACACAACGTGGTCTATGTCAAGAACCTACAAGTCTGGATTGCAGAACTGAGATTACCTTTGGGAGAGTCACACTGAGCAGTTTTAATGAGCAAGTGTTCTTTCCTCACAGGTTTAATGGAAGAAAGCTGTTTCTGCATCCCATAATATAGCATTGTGGAAGTTGGCAGAGAGGCCTCTCTGCCAGCTGATCAACAGACAGACAGACAGACAGACAGACATCTCAGAGAGGTGCCGATGGAAGGTTGTGGACAACAGATAGTTGGAGAGGAGGGACAGCCATCAACCGAAGGCCTACTGTGTGCTGCCCATCCACACAATGATCCTGACTATGCAGCGGGCTCATTCACAAACTGTAAAGGTGACGTTCAAAGTCAGAGATATCAAGTAATTTCCCAAAGTCAATGGTTAAGTCTGCATCCGATGAGCATTCTGCCATTCAAGCCACTTTCCTCTATGAATGAAAATAACTCTTCTTATAATTCCCTTTCTTCCTTCTTTCTTTCTTTCTTTCTTTCTTTCTTTCTTTCTTTCTTTCTTTCTTTCTTTCTTTCTTTCTTTCCTTCCTTCCTTCCTTCCTTCCTTCCTTCCTTCCTTCCTTCCTTTTTTCCTTTCTTTTTCCCTTCCCCCCTTTTCTCTTTTCTTTTGTCAGTTTCAGGGCTTGAACTAAGGGCCTAAGTTCTGTCCCTGAGCTCTTTTGCTCAAGGTTAGCACTCTACCACTTTGAGCCACAGATACACTTCCTTTTGCTGGTGGTTCATTGGAGATAAGAGTCTTATTGGCTATCTTGCCTGGGCTGTCTTTGAACCTCGATACTCAGATCTCAGCCATCTGAGTAGCTAGGATGAGAAGCATGAGACACCAGCATCCAGCCAAACTGTTATTATTACACCTCTCAAACATAACTGTGTCAAAAGAGTGCCTTCCAAATTGTACCTCACCTTTGCAGCTCAGATGGTTTGGCTATGCTTTAGATAAATACCCATGGCCCTATGGATTTGGACCAGCCAGAGTTGGAACTTCCATGTCTTTCCACACTGCACTAATTATCCCCAGCAATATTTACTGTTTATTTATCTTCAAATTTTAATGACAGAGAATGCCTGCCCCCATTGTGATTTAAGGCACAAACACTCCCCTTGACAAATATTCTGATCAACTTAATACTGCCCAGAGTAATGCTTAGATGCTTTTTTGGCAGAACTGAGATTTGAACTCAGGGTCTTGCATTTGACAGGCAGGTACTCTATCACTTGAGTCACACCTCCAACTCTGGTACACAGATTCCTAAAAGGTTCACCTCTTCATTCCTTTCAGGTTTTCGGTAGAAAGCAATCACTACTTCTTAATTTATTCTTTTTTTTTTTTGTCTGTGTGTGCCACTATTGGGGCTTGAACTTGGAACTTGAGCATTGACCCTGAGGGTATTTTTTGCTCAACGTTGGCATGCTACCATTTGAGCCAAAGCTCTGCATCCAGTTTTCTTCTGGTTCATTAGAGAAAAGAGTCTTACAGACTTTCCTGCCTGGGATGTCTTTAAACTATGATCATAAAATCTCAGCCTCCTGAACAGCTAGGTTAAAGGTGTGAGCTACTGGTGCCTAACTATGTTCTTATAATAAGAAATTCTAGGCTGGACGCTAGTGGCTCATGCCTGTAATCCTAGCTTCTCAGGAGGCTGAGATCTGAGAATCGTGGTTTAGAGCCAGCCCAGGAAGGAAAGTCCTTGAGACTCTTATCTTCAATGAACCAGCAGAAAACCAGAGTGTTGCTGTGGCTCTAAGTGGTAGAGTGCTAGCTAGCCTTGAACAAAAGAGCTTAGAGACAGAGCCTGGGCCTTGAGTTCAAGCCCCTTCACTGACCGCCCCCCCCAAAAAAAAAAGAAGAGAAAAAGAAAGGAAGGAAGGAAGGAAGGAAGGAAGGAAGGAAGGAAGGAAGGGAGAGAGAAAGAAAGATGGAAGGAAGGGAAGGGTAGGGAAGGGAAGGGAGTTAGGGAGGGAGGAAGGAAGCAAGCAAGCTAGGAAGTTTTCACATAGGTTCTGAAGCCTCTCCTGTTCTTGTCTCTGCTCTGGGATTGCACTCTATTTCTCTGAACCAGAGGAATGCCTATTCTCTCCTCTCCTATTCTCCTCTCTGCTTCTGCTCTCCTTGGATTTAGGAGTATTTCTGGAGTGTTCTCTGCCCCTGGCTGAGCAGGTCAACACAGCCCTCTGCTTTCTCAAGGTGATCTCAACCCCTCAGTGCCTCAGATTAAGAAAGGAGAAGATGAGAGAACAGAGGCACCTCTCAGGAGCTAAGATTCCCTATCAGAAGGGGATGGGGTTTAGACTACACAAGGCCAAAGGCCCTCACTTGCTCTCCCAGGCTCTCCCATGACTATCACCACACCTAGCTATTCACTCATAAAAACTTGGCAGTCAAGAATGATGCATGGTGGGAGAAGTAGATGTTTACCTGGGCTTTGGGCTGGTCTTGTCCTCCCAGGAAGGCCACATGGAGGGCCACATCTCTCACCTCACAGAAGAACATGATGGCGTCGTTCCTGGAGCAGCATTTCGAGCTCCTCTACTCTCATCTCTAGTGTGAGCAAGCCAGAAGAAGGGTTTTCTTTAGAGGCTGGCTAGCAGAGGCCATGCTTCCATCATATCCTAGATCTTGGCAAAGCCATTACTCCAAAGACAATGTTCTATGTCCCATCTTACAGTCCATAAGTCTATTTATAGGTAAGAATAGAAATGAATATTATCTTCTGCGAACCGTGGCTTATGTCTGTCATCCTAGATACTCAGGAAGATGAGGTCTGAGGTTCCTGGTTCAAAACCAGACCAGGCAGGAAAGTCTGTGAGACTCTTATGTCCATTGAACCACCAAAAGAGCCAGAAGTGGAACTGTGGTTCAAGTGGTAGAATGCAAGCCTTGAGTGAGGAAGCTCAGGGTCATTATCTAGGGCATGAGTTCAAGTCCTCATACTAGAATCAATATAGATAGATAGATAGATAGATAGATAGATAGATAGATAGATAGATAGATAGATAGACAGACAGACAGACAGACAGACAGACAACAGACAGACAGACAGACAGACAGACAGACAGACAGACAGATAGATAGATAGATAGATAGATAGATAGATAGACAGATAGATAGATAGATAGATAGATAGATAGATAGATAAATAGATAGATAGATAGATAGATAGATAGATAGATAGATAGATAGATAGATAGATAGATAGATAGATAGATAGATAGATAGATAGATAGATAGATAGATAGATAGATAGATAGATAGATAGATAGATAGATAGATAGATAGATAGATAGATAGATGAAAAATTGAAAATTAGAGATAGACATTGTAACCTGGCATGTACTTCCTTTGCAGTTCACTCTTCATTCTGGCAATAGGGAGTGATTGAATACTTAGGAGGAAGGAAGGGAGGATGCTGTAGAAACTGGAGTCTGGCAACCATGCTCAGCTTATGACTGGAAGGTGCATGGAGACCAGAGGCAAAGAAGCAGGCAGGAGGTTGCATCATCTTCTCTCCCAGGACTCTGTAACAAGGCATTGATTTAAGGCAGCACATAGCTGCCACTGTTGGGAGAAAACAGAGGGGGAAAAACAGATGTGAGAGAATTCCAAATTCTTTCTTCAGATTTTTTTAAGTGGGCTAAAATTTAATGTGACAGTTAGGCACTGGTGGCTCACACCTGTAATCCTAACTACTCAAGAGACTGAGACCTGAGGACCATGGTTCCAAGCTAATACTGGCAGGAAAGTTTGTGAGACTCACTTATCTCAGATTCACAACCCAAAAGGTGAGAAGTGGAGCTGTGGCAAGCACTAGCCTTGAGTTAAAAAAATGAAGGGACAAGGCGGAGGCTTTGAGTTCAAGCCCTGAGACTGGCACACAGAAAGAAAGATGATGAGGAAGAACAAGAGAAGGAGAAGAAAATGAGGAGGAAGAGGAGGAGGAGAAGACAAAAGAGGGGAAGAAGGAGCAGGGAGTAAGAGAGAAGAGGAAGGAGAGAAAGGTGGGATGAGGAGGGAGGAGGAGAAAGAAGGAGGAGGGGGAGAAGGAAGAAGGAGGAAGGAGAAAGAAGGAAAGAAGAGAAAGGAAACAGGAAGAGGAAGGAGGAGGAGGAAGAGAAAATGAGGAAGAGGAAAAACAAAGAAGGAAGGAAAGAATGAAGGAGGGATGGGAGAAGGGAGGGAAGGGAAGGAAGAAAAGCTAGGAAGGGAAGGAGGGAGGAAAGGAAGAAAGGAAGAGAGGAAGGGAGGGAGCTATGAAGGGGGAAGGGAGGAAGGGAAGAAAGGAAGAAAGGGAGGAGAATGCTTTGTCTCATTTTCTTTACTAGACCCACTATAAATCAACAATCAGTGTTGTGGGGCTGATCTGTGACCCTACAGTCTTGCAGGAGCGCCTCCTCTCTGTCATGAGAAGACCCTGTAGGATGTCAAATCTTCTGCTGATAAAGGTAGAAATCCAGCTTGCAGGTTTCTACCCTAGGGGAGCTGTGCATGGTGCAGTCCCTCTGTCTCACAGCTTCAGACTCAGCCTGAGTGTTATTACTGCCCATATATTTACCTTCCCATAGGGTCAATGTGCTGATGGAGGTGGTTTTGCAGGGCTGTGGAAACCCCATTTCTACTTCACATGATGATAGAGATGAGGAGACCTCCTAAGAGCATGCACGCTACTATCATTACCTGAAGAACTCAATAAATGCTTTGCACCACTTGGAGGGAAGGCAAGGACTATAAAACTCACCCCACAGCTCAGCCATCAAGGTTTCAAAAATGAGTGTGGGGTCACAAAAGAAGGTTGAGAAAGGCCTGACTTTTGTACTCCTCACTTTCACTCAATATCCCCTAATAGCTCAATCCCTTCATAAAGAGAATTCCAACAAGTAAGAGCTAATTCAGAGATTAGAACCATGATTGCATCTATTATTGTTTTTATTTTGTGCTTGTCCTGGGGCTTGAACTCAGGGCCTGGCTAATATCCTTGGTCATGTTTTTTTGTTTTGTTTTCTTTCCTTTTTGGTCAATCATGGGTCTTGAACTCAGGGCCTGGATGCTGTCTCTAAGCTCTTTTTGCTCAAGGCTAGCGCTCTACCACTTTGTGACACAGCACCACTTCCAGTTTTGTGGTGGTTCATGAATCCCATCGACTTTCTTACCAGGGCTGGCTTTGAACTGCAATCTTCAGATCTCAGCCTCCTCAGTAGCTAGAATTACAAGCATAAGCCCCCAGGGCATGGCTGACCAACATAATTTTGAAGACCTGAGTTCTGTCCATTTCATTTCCATATAACTAACCTTAGTCTGGTGTCTAATTCCATGTGATTCCTAAGTAAAATACAAATTAGAATTCATAACAGCTTATGCTGTTAGCTCCAGGCTATATATTTGGAAAGCTGGCTTCATGAATCTTTTTATCCTAGAACTCAGAAATCACAATGATGGCCTGGAAATAATAACAAGATACGAGGACAAGCTGACACTTTTGTTCACAGTGTGTTTAATTCTATTCAGGAGAATGGGATAAAAATCCTAGAAAAAGCCATGCACCGGTGGCTCATGCCTATAACCCTAACTACTGAGGAGGCAGAGATCTGAGGATCATGATTCAAAACCAGCCCAGGCAAGAAAGTCTGTGAGACTCTTATCTCCAATAAACCACTAGAAAAACAGGAAGTGGTGCTGTGGTTCAAGTGGTAGAGTGCTAGCCTTAAGCTGAAGAGTACAAGGACAGCGCCCAAGCCCAGAGTTAAGGACCCATGACTGGCAAAAAAAAAAAAAAAAAATCCTAGCCATCATCCCTTCTCCCTCTATCTAAAGTTCCTGGCCTGTTTCCTGGTCCTCATGTGATTTCACATGGTAGTTCTTAATCTACCTGCTTAGTACTCAGAATGTTTTATATCAGAGATGCAGAAAGTGAGATCGCTGTGGTATGAGTGCACACACACACACACACACACACACACACACACACACACGAGTTCACACGCTCAACACGTTATCCCCATCCTCTCAGTGTTAGAAGGTGGTGACTTGGGGAGGTGTTTATGCCAGGAAGGCCATGACCTTGTGGAGAGATTAATGCTGTCAGAAAGGAATCTAAGGGGAGTCTAACCCCTGGTGTCCATGTTCAGCAAGTGTCCATCCCCTTCCAGAAGATGCTGTGTTCCAAGCACCATGTTGGAAGCCAACTGTAGCATCATCTGACAATTGAGCCTCTGACAACTGGGCCATGAACTAATCTCCATTTTCAAGGCAACAAAACACAAGTTTCTCTTGTTAATATAGTGTCTAGCTTCTGGTATTTTGTTATAGTCATACCAATGGACTAAGACGACAAAGATGGGTCCCAGAGCCATGGGGTACACTGTGGAGGCTTTCCTAAATATCTAACAATGTGCAAGTGGATTTGGAGCTGGATACAGGGCCCAAGCTATTAGGCACTGGGTTCTGCGAGAATAAAGTGGTAGGGAGGGAAAACAAATGTGTTCTCAGCAGATGTAGTCAGGACTTAAAATCAGCTGAAATGGACCCTCAGTTAGACATCCTGAGCAAAGTGTGAGAAAGAAACAAGAGGAAAGGCCAGCCTTGCTGTGAACTTGCAAAGATGCTGGGTGAATTCTGTCCCTCTCCTCGGATGCTGTAGAAGGCAGAATGTGTGGGGTAATGCTCTGGAATCAGGCAGGAGAAATCTCTCCAGGCAGCATAGGTTCAGGAACCTATGTGGCTTCTCTGAACAGCTTCTTGTAAAATGCAAGAAGAGAGGAATTATCAAATGATCTGAAGCCCAGAATTTACACTCAGGAGGGAATGAGCATGGAAAGATCTGGAAAGTTCAGAGACAGTCCATGTAAAGAGTCATAAAAGCATGTTCAAGCTGAGCACTAGTGGCTCATACTTGTAATCCTAGCTACTCAAGGAAGCTGAGATCTGAGGATCACAGTTCAAAGCAAGTCTGGGTATACAAATCTATGAGATTCTTAGCTTCATCTAATCAGCCAAAAAGCAAAGCCAGAAGTGGAGATGTGGAAGTGGCGCTGTAGCTCAAGTCGTAGAGTGCTAGCCTCGAGCTGAAGAGCTGAGGGACAGCACCCAGGCCCGAGTTCAAGCCCCACGACTGACAAAAAAAAATTGCTTCAGAAGTGGAGATGTGGCCCAAGTGTTAGAGCACCAGTCCTGATCATAAAAGCTAAACAAGAGCTCAAAGTCCTCAATTCAAGTCTTAGTACCCATGCAAAGAGCCAGAAAGGGGGGTGTGGCTCCAGTGGCAGAGCACCAGCCTTGAGCAAAACAGCTAAATGAGAGCACAAAGTCTTGAGTTCAAGCCCCAAGACCAGCATGCACACATGCGTGGATACAAGTGTGCGTGCACACACACACACACACACACACACACACACACACACACACACACACATACACATACATACACAAAGTGTGCTGAGAAAAGCAAAGTTGTAACCAAGTAACCATATGGAGATTAGCAAAAGATAGAAACAAGCTTCTAGAAGGCATGCCAGAGATTTCTAGGGTTACCTATCCCCTCACAGGCTCAGAGTACCTGTGGGACCTACTGGGCTCATTACCCAGAGTTTTTCTAGTTTCTGATCCCCACTTTCTGCCACAGAACTCCTCTGCCATACCCCCAGCTCTGGCTCCAAGGGCCAAGATTTGCCTCAGGCCACCACAATGCAAGCCTTGTTTGTAAAATGTCCACATACAGTGAATTCCAAGGCAATCTGAAGGTAGGAGCTATGGAGGCATGGCTTCCTCTGGCCAGATTTCAAAGGATGCTTGCAAAAGCCTTGAGGACCAGGCAGGGTCCTACTTCAGGGACAGAGCTGCTATAGAGAGCAGGCTGTGACACTGGAGTCTTATCAAGATCTCTGCTAGGACAATATTGAGAGGACTGATGGAAAACCGGCTACACACACACACACACACACACACACACACACACACACACACACACACACACACACACACACACAAACAAGCATAGAGCTTCAATGTACAGCCTCAACCTAAAGAAGTCATAGGCATGAAATTTCAGCATGAGCAGAAACTTGAGCATGACCAAGGAAAGTCTTCCTGAGGCTTGAGTGTCCATGAAATGGAATTTCATTAAGATGACTCATCTCCAGCCTTGAGATTTAATGTTGCTTACTCTGTTGGATTTGGGAGACTTAATGGCTATTCCTTTCTTCTGTTCTATGTAGCCCTCTAGAAATGGGGATGTCTATTCTATGCCAATCCGCCGTTGTGTTTTAAAAATATACATTGGGTTCCGCTGGCATACAACCTCAGAAGGAGCATGATTTAAAGCTGGTCTGTATGTGACTTAGGTCATACTAGGGATTTTAGACTTTAAAGTTGATGCTGGAATAAGTGGCGAAATTTACTTTTTTTGTAGGTGGAGGGATAGGGAATACTAGGATGAAGTTAATGTATCTATTTTGTTTTCTTGGGGTTTTTTTTTTTGGTCATGGGGCATGAACTCTAGGTCCAGACACTGTCCCTCAGCTCTTCAGCTCAAGGCAAGCACTTTATCACTTGAGCCACAGCACCACTTTTGGTTTTCTGGTGGTTAATTGGAGATAAGAATCTCATGGACTTTCCTGCCTGCGCTGCCTTTGAACCATGATCATCAGATCTCAGCTTTCTGAGTAGCCAGGATTGCAAGTGTGAGCCACTGGAGCCAGGTGAGTTAATGTGTTTTGCAAGTAGAAAAGACATGGTTTAGGGGCACACATGAGTGCCATTGTATGAATGTCTGCCTTACAAAATATGTGTCTCCCTCTACCCTCCCCAGTGCAAGGGTGGGGGGGAGAGGAGGCCGTCACCTGTTAGGAACCATTTGACCATAAAGGCTGCCATTATTAAGGGACATGACAGAGTAGAAAGTTATATGCTAGACAAAGAGACAGTCTAAGATTGAGGATTCATTTTAGCACTTTATTGTCCAACATTGAAATTAATATTTTATGTTTGTTTAACTTCATTTATAGATATAATTGATTGCTGGCCACTAATATCTCATTTCTGTAATCCTAGCTACTCAAGAGGCTGAGACCTCTTGCTGTTCAAAGCCAGTCTGGACAGAAAAGACTGTGCAATTCTTATCTCCAATTAACCAGTAAAAAAAGGGCCAGAAGTGAGGCTGTGGCTCAAGTGGTAGAGCACCAGCTTTGTGAGTAAAAGACAAAGGACAGTGCCCAGGTCCTGAGTTCAAGTCCCATAACTGGCACCAGGAATAAACAAATTTTTTAAATGTCTTAAATATATAGTGATAGAAAAGCAAGAGGACAAGAGTGGGAAAAGAAAGAGGACAAGGCCAATGGGACTGGAGAAGAACATAGAGATTGCTAAGCATGAACTCCATTGTTTGAATGGGCAAACAAACAGCCAGGAGACAGAAACAAGGTCACAGAGCTGATGGAGATTCTAGTCTAGCCCATGCTGTCTCCCGTCTCAGTGCAACTGCATTATGGTCAGTTACAGTGCAACCCTGCTGTGCTCAGGACAGGCAGCAAGCCCTACCTCTTCTGTGTACATGCAGACTTCCAGGTTGTGTAGGTTAAGGACCTGGATGGTAAAGTGGATTTTCAGTTCCTGGGTGTCTGGAAAGGAACTCACCAAGGCTAAGTTTATTTCTGCAGAAGAATGCACCATCAGTCAAAAAGCTGGCAAGCAACCGCACAGAGCAGGCAGGCTGGCTGCTCCCTTTTTATCCCAGATCCAGGAGGCCCCACCCCTCTGCTCCCATTGGCTGAGCTCAGGCTCATAATGTGGAAAGAGAAGTAGATGTAATTAAAATTCAAGGAGCTTCTCAGGTGCTGAGGAAAAGGAAGTTTGTAAGGAAAGTGTACATAACAAGGGCCAAGCCACCTGGCCAAAGCAGGGACACTTCAGAAAAAACACCTGTAAACCTAGCTACTCAGGAGGCTGAGATCTGAGGATCACAGTTCAAAGCAAGCCTGGACAGGAAAGTCCATGAGAATCTTTATCTCTAATAAACCACCAGAAAACCAGAAGTGGCGTTATGGCTCAAGTGGTAGAGCTCTCGCCTTGAGCTGAAGAGCTCAGAGACAGCACCCAGGCTCAGAGTTAAAGACCCATAGTGGACAAAATGGAAAAAGAAAAGAAAAATCGCTCAATATTAACAGAAATGAAGAAAACTCCTTTGATAGAAAAGACTTTTTCTCACATTAGTGCTAATAGCACATGTCTCTAATTCTAGCCACTCAAGAGGCTGAGATCTGAGGATCAAGGTTGAAAACCAGCCAGGGCAGACAAATCCATGGAAAATTTCTCTCTAATTAACCAGAAAAAGGTCAAAATTGGAGGGGTCAGTCGAATGGTGGGTAAAGCACTAGTCTAGAGCAAAACAAGCTAAGCAAGAGCATGAGGTTCAGAGTTCAAGCCTTATTGCCAGCATAAGCATATTTCTATGTCTGCACATTTAATAGATCTTTGGAGGAGAGAAGGGTGAAGGGCAAAGTCTGAGTTGCAAGTAGCCTGCTTCATGCTTTAACAAAGCCTGGTCCTTGGTCCTATGTGTGTGGATGTCCTTGAGCTGCAGGATGAAGTGGGCCACAATGGTCACCTGTGTGTACAGACGTGTGGTGCACGCCATAGGAACTGCATTGCTTCTGCCCTTCTACGTGATGTCTCTGCATTTCCAAAAGATCAGAAACAAAGGGAAGATGACAGGAGCAGAGAGAGAGAGAGAGAGAGAGAGAGAGAGAGAGAGAGAGAGAGAGAGAGAGAGAGAGAGAGAGAGAGAAGAGAGAGAGAGAGAGAGAGAGAGAGAGAGAGAGAGAGAGAGAGAGAGAGAGAGAGAGAGAGGAAGAGCGAGCACTGCAGAAACAATGCCTGAGATGCAGAACATTAAAAGGCAAGTCATATAAACCAGCAAACCTGCACCACCATAGCCATAAAACACCCACGCCTGCCATCATACACAGCCATGCGCCCCACCTGGCCGCACTGCTCCAAATTCTGAACCAGGCTGTTCTAGAGCCCATGTTATAGTTCCATGGAGAGTGTGAACCCATACTTAGCCAGAACCTGATTGCTTTCCTCCTCCTCCTCCTCCCCTCCCTCCTCCTGCAACCCAGGGTAGGCCCCACATGCTGAGATGGGAAGGAAAGAGGAAAGCAGCCTTGGTCTGTCACCTTTATGATTTTCCTAGACAACAGGACAACAGCACTTGGAATTTCCTACCATCCGTCTATCCTCTCTACCAACCACCTTCTCCCACCTGGGCCACATCCCTTCTCACATGGCCAGGGCCTCCTCTGCCCACGAGCTGCTCCTCCCAGGTGCACTGCTATTTCTTCGGTCCTGACCCTTCTGCAGCTCCTTTCCCCAGCAGCTACAACAACCACACAGCACCCAGAAGACCTGGTTTTACTTAGCACTTAGGGACTGTCGTGAGCACCTTGCTGAGGGCTACACCTGCACTGCCTTCAGTAATGTATGACAGGTACTATGGTTCCAGTGCTGTAGCATTGACAATCAGTAAACCAAGACAGCTAGAAGGAGATCGAGGCGTGTAAGTGAATGGTCAGACTCTGTTCCCTTTTGTGCAGGTTTGCATTTTAACCAGAATCACAATTATCTTCTTTGGGGAAAAATAAATAAATAAGTAAATAAATCTTATGGTGGAATTTTTAATTTATACTAGTGAACTGACAAGGATCTATTGACCAAAGGGATCTCTCTGGGCTCCTTGAAAGCAGTGCTAGAACCATTTGAGCCCCAGGAAATATCTACTTCTTGCTGAATGGAGCCCCTGAACATCATCCTACAAAATTAAATTGGCCAAGATCCATTTGATCTTACAGAAACTGTTCTGGCTCCATTCATGGGGGTTGCAAGGTCAGCCATCCATTGTGGATCTAGAAGGGTCTAGAAGGTCTTTATCACAGGAATGTTATGAAGTGAGGAGTGGACATGAGGTGGTGGAATGGAGGGGTGTGGAACAGGTGACATGAAGGGCAGGCAGGCTCAGCCACTGGCTGGTTGTGTGTGTCACACTAAGCGAATGGCCTCACTCAATGAAACCTCTCTGCTTTCTCTGAAAAATTGGGAATCATAATGGTCTCCTCCCTCTGGAGGAGTCATGAGCATTGAACGAACTAGTGACTGAGAATATGAGAACACCCTTTTGAAATTGTAAGGTTATATGTATATGTGTGTGTTTCTGAAGTGTATAGAGTTATTAAATTTTTTTGTCGGTCATGGGGCTTGAACTCTGTGCCTGGGTGCTGTCCCTCAGCTCTTCAGTTAAAGTCTAGCACTTACCACTTGAGCCACAGCCACTCTGGATTTTCTGGTGGTTAATTGGAGACAAGAGTCACGGACATTCCTGCTTTGACTGTCTTCAAACTGTGATCTTCAGATCTCAGCCTCCTGAGTAGCTAGGATTATAGTGGTGCCTGGCAGAAAATAAGTTTGTTTGTTTAAGAAAAGCATTTGCTCCTTTAGCCTAGAAATTCTAGCACTAAGAAATCACCCTGTAGAAAGAATCACATGTGCTTTCATTACTGAGCTACCACTGTGCTATTTCAGATCCTTTTTAAAAGGCAAAAAAAATAAAACAACAAAAACTAACCTGGAAACATCATAAACTGTCCAACTAGATAAATATATCATGGAGCTAGCTGGGTGCCTGTGGCTCATGCCTATTTTCTGAGCTACTCAAGAGGGTAAGAAGTAAGACTCGTAGTTCCAAGCTAGCCAGAGCAGAAAAGTTCTTGAGGCTTTTATCTCCAATTAATCACCAAAAAGCCAGATGTATAGCTCTGGCTTGAGTTGTGCTATGCCAGAATTGAGCAGAACAGTCAAGCAAAAGCTCATTCTCTGAGTTAAAGCCCTACTACCAGCACACACACACACACATGCACCCACATACACGAAAGAAAGACCCATGACCAGCAAAAAAAAAAAAAAAAAAAAGAAGAAGAAGAATCTCAGATTTGTCTGTCAGGGCTGGTTTTGAACCTTGATCCTCAGACCTCAGCTTCCTAAGTAGCTGGGATTACAGGTGTGAGCCAGCGGCACCTGGCCTAAACGTCCATCTTTCTTTTTCTATCATTTTTGTCAGTTGTGAGGTTTGAACTTAGAGCCTGAGTGCTGTACCTGAGCTTTTAGTCTCAAGTCTAGCACTCTACCACTTGAGCCACAGCTCCACTTCCAGTTTTCTAGTGGTTAATTGGAGATAAGAGTCTCGTTGATTTTCCTGCCTGGTTTCCAACCACAATCCTCAGATCCTTAGTCTTCAGAGTAACTAGGATTATAGGTGGGAGCCACCATTGCCTAGCCTAAACGTGTTTTTGTTGTTGTTGTTGGTGGTGGTCATGGGGCTTGAACTCTGGGCATGGACTCTGTACCTGAGCTCTTCAGCTCACAGCAAATGCTCTACCACTTGGGCCACAGTGCCACTTATGGATTTTTGCTGATTAATTGTGGATAAGAGTCTCTTGGACTTTCCTTCCTGGGGTGGCTTTGAATCATGATCCTCAGATCTCAGCCTACTGAGTAGCTAAGATTACAGGCATGTGCCCGGCCTAACCATTTCTTAATATGGGTCTTGGTAAAAACTATTCAAAGCCAAGTATGGTGGTATGTGCTGGTAATCAGGAGAATCAGAAGTTCCAGGCCAGTCTGGGCTATATAGTGAGACACTGTTTCAAAATCAAAACAAACATTAAGGAACAGTATATAGGTGAAACTATTCTTGTAGCCATCTTTGGAAAATACACCCAGCCACTTAGCAATGTGGGTTTCAGAGAAAGCACTAGTGATGGCAGCTTCATTTTGCTGTCTGAAGTGTCTGCCTGTTGAGGGGCTTGGATGGTGGTGGTCATGGTGGTGGTGGTGTGAGTTTGTGTGTGGTGTGTGTGTGTGTGTGTGTGTGTGTGTGTGTGTTTGTGTGTGTGTGTGTGTGTATGCGTGCGTGCGTGCGTGCGTGCGTGCGTGCGTGCATGCACACACTCATGCCAGTCCTGGGGGTTGAACAGAGTCTAGGTGCTGTCCCTGTTTTTTCCACTCAAAGCTGTTACTCTACCACTTGAGCTCCATTTTGCCTTTTTTGGGTTAATTGGAAATGTCACAGACTTTTCTACCTTGGCTGGCTTTAACCTGTGATCCTCATATCTCAGTCTCCTGAGTAGCAAGGTTAATAGATGGGAGCCACCAGCACCTGGCTTCCTCTCCTGTTCTTTGAAACAGGGTCTTGCTATGGAGTTCCAGGTGGCCTGGAACTTATAATTCTCCTGCTTCTGCCTTATGAATGCTGGGATTACAGACACACACCACCTTGCCTGGCTCTCTGTTCAGGAAGACATGTGATAAGCCTACCTGCCTGCCTGCCTGCCTGCCTGCCTGCCTTCTTTCCTTCCTTCCTTCCTTCCTTCCTTCCTTCCTTCCTTCCTTCCTTCCTTCCTTCCTTCCTTCCTTCCTTCCTTCCTTCCTTCCTTCCTTCTTTCCTTCCTTCCTTCCTTCCTTCTTTCCTTCCTTCCTACCTTCCTTCCTTCCTTCCTATCTTCCTTTCTTCCTTTTTTCCTTCTTTCCTTCTCCTTTTACTTGGGGTCTTGTGCTCTTTCTGAGCCTTTTTGCTCAAGGCTGGTGCACTACCACTTGATCCACAGCTCTGCTTCCACTAGTTTACTGAGTAATTGTGGATAAGTGTCTTTCAGGATTTTTCTGCCCAAGCTGGCTTTGAACTGCGATCCTCAGAGCCCAACCTCCTGAATAGTTAGGATTACAGGTATGAGCCACCAGCATCTCCAGGTTTTCTCAATAATTCATGGACTTGGTTGGAGGGCATTTCTTGGTAAATGTCTTATCTCCGTCCCGTGACCACCATAGCATAATTTTAAAAATTATTCTTTTTGTTTCTTTTCCTTTTTTTTTGTCTGCCCTCAGGCTTGGAGCCAAGGCTTGGGTGCTGTCTCCAGATGTCTTTTGTTCAAGGTGAGCATTCTACCACTTGAGCCACAGTACCACTTCTGGCTTTTTTTTTGGTCAGTTGTGGGGCCTGAAATCTGGGTCTGGGCACTTTCCCTTGAGCTCTTCAGCTCAAGGCTGGCACTCTACCACTTGAGCCATAGCACCATTTCCAGCTTTCTCTGCTTATGTGTTGCTGAAGAATTGAACCCAGGTGAGCCACAGCACCACTTCTGGTTTTCTGGAAAATATGAGATAAGAGTCTTATGCACTTTCCTGCCTGGGCTGGCTTTGAACCGTGATCCTCAGATCACAGCCTCCTGAGTAGCTAGGATTACAGGTGTGAGCCACGAGCACCCAGCTTTAATTTGGCTTTTTCAGGTAAGTTCTCATAGTTTTATCCAACTGATCTATGGACCGTGACCCTCCCATTACCTCCTCCCAAATAGCTGGGCTCCACCAGCGATACACCAGAACCTTTCCTAGAGCCCTTATCATTTTAGGTTTCCAATATAAGTTTTTGAAAATAACTGAAGCCCATTTCTTTTAGATGTCTTCTTTAGTTCAAATTTCATACTGTTTACACGAGACTACCCTCAAATTTGCTATGCCGGCCAAGATATTTGTGTTGCCACATAGACAGCTTTCAGGCTATAATCTAAAACATACGTTGCACAACGGAATCTATTTCTTCATTGATGTCCTGAGCACAAGCAGACAGGCAAAGCAAATGCCTGACGATGTGCTTTCCCCTCATCTTGTTCCTGCCTGGGTCAGCATCTGACCTTCAGCATATACAGGCTCCCCACAGTCTGCACAGCAGCATTGCTTCCTGGTCCTGCCTGTGGCCCCTTTGCCATAGCAGAACTAACTTGTAGCTTAAAGTCCAAAACCTGCCCAGGAACTCATCTCATAGAGGAGTTACCAGTAGGAGTCAGGGTAGGGTAGACCATGTTTCCTGAGTATATAATGGCTGCTGCTAATATTCTTTCTCGAAGAGGATGCTATAATATTGCTGTGAGAGTAGAGCCTCTACATTTGTGGAAGTAGGATGTAGTTAGAAAAAAAAAGGGGAGGAAAAGAACTCAGGATTTAATAGATAAAAAGTGAATGTAAATGTGGGAAGGTAGCTCAGTGGTAGAGTGCATGCCTTGCATGCATGAGGCCGTGGGTTTGATTGCTCAGTACTACATAAGCAGACAACGCCAGAAGTGGCTCAAGTGGTACAGCGTTAGTCTTGAGCTGAAGAGCTGAGGGACAGCGCCCAGGCCCAGAGTTCAGGCCCCACAACCAAAAAAAAAAAGTGAATATAATTTCCTTTTACTGAACTTGTACACTAATGACCTGGGGCAAAACTTAACCGCTCTGCTTTGCTTTCTCTGTTTAGCAATTGGTGACTTTTGATTCACAATGAAACTGCAGAACATCAGTGAAATAATGGATGAGAAAGCTGCGTGCACATTCAGAGTGCAGCAGGGTAGCAGGCATTCATTCAGAATTGCGGAAGTATACAGAACATAAGAACTTTCACTTTTACTTGTGCATACTCAAGGAAATGATCCTCAGTTAAGATTTTTTTTTAATCAAACGACATTCTGAAAGAGTCAGGAAAATATTGAGGAAATATAGAGACAAGAGGCAGTGTGGGATGGGGATTTAGCTTAGTGGAAGTGCACTTGCCTAACAGTAAGGTCCTCAGCTCTGAAAGAAGGAAGTGGTTTGCTTGTCTGTCCCTGGATGTCAGCTTCTTGCTCCCCCTCAGGGGTAAGTAGCTCCATGGTGTCCCAGCCTTGCTTTGCAGAATTTCCACACATAGTGTATGCAGTGTGAACCTGTGTTGAGTCAACTTCATCTTAGAATTCTTCTATGCATCAGGACATAGGGTATTGTTAGCTATGTGCTTACATAAGTCAGCTTTCTTAATCCCAGAGAGGTCAGCAGATCAGAGACTGCTTTTGAAAAATGCTCTTGACATATGAGGATTCTAAGATACTCACATGTATTGATCCTGCCAAAATGTTGTCCCTGCACAGAAATCAAAAGGGTTATCATTCTGTGGGCACCTGCGAGGTTTCCCATTTGGTTTCTCCCTAGCTCTCAGTGGGCACTCCACAATCTGGTGACAAAAAGACTAGTGGTAATTCGCGACAGAATCCTGAGCAAGCAGCCCAATTAAAGAGTAATGCAGCCCATGTCTTCCCTGGGTCTTTCAAGCACACACTTCCCTGGGAAGAGCTTCTGTCTTCAGTCAAAGGAGTGCCCTTTCTGTTTCAAGTATCATCCAAATCCGCATTAATGAAACTGTGGTGGTGTCTGAAGACTATTCACTGATTGAATATAGATTTGCATGGCTACGACGTACCAAGCAATGTTCTAAAAAGACTGTGGTGGGAACCGAGTGTGCACACCAAACACAGACATACACATGCATGCACATACATACACATGTGTGTGCAGTAAATCCACAGAAGTGAATATACAGTAATTGGTCATGAGAAGTGCTAAGGGAAAGGAAGTAAAGAAGAATCAAAACAACAGTTGAAAGGGGTGATATTGATGAAGATATATTGTATTCCTAAACTGCTGAGTTAGATAGCAACTCCTTTGTATAACTCCTTAAAGATAATAAATAAAAGAATACATTGCTTTTAAAAGTAAAAGCAAAGAGTTGCCTGGTACTGTTATCTCACCCCTGTACTCCTGACAACTCATGAGGCTGAGATCTAAGGATCCAGGTTCAAAGTCCTTGACAGATAAAGTCAATGAGACTCAAAGGACTAAGCATCATCCATAAACAAAAGAGCCAAACAAGAGCAAGAGGCCATAAGTTCAAGACTCAGCTCAAGTACAAAAAAGGGGAAGAAAAAGCAGGGAGGGAAGGGAAGAAAGGAAGGAGTGAGCACTTATTAAAGGCGAGTTTACAGAAAAAAAATAAGATATTAAGTGTGTATTCATGTGGTTCCTCTATGGTGGATATAGTAATTACCATAATTGCTATAATCTTTACAGAAGATAGACCAACTAACTAATGTGACAAATAAGCAGAAGGCAGGCTAATGATAGTAAGTTATATATATTGATCATTAGATATTATACCAAACAATTCACCATTTATCCCCTGGACTATGGGGAAGAGCTAACACTCTACTGAGAACAAGGAAACTGTACAGCCTGGAGTTACCAGTCAGTGACAGAGCCCAATACCACTCAGGGTTTCTAAAAGTCGCCTTTGGCTACAAACTCAGGGTCACTATCAGACAGATCTATCCCTCTAAGAAAGGTAAGGAGGTTCTTATTTTCAACCAGACTTGTAAAGAGATTTTCAAAATTTAATCTATCTCTTTGCTTCAGACTATAGGGAATCATTTGGGGAGCAAGCACCCAGCATTCCACAGCTCTTAACTCTTCCTTGTACCTCTGTGTCTAAGACAAAAGAAGGAATTACAATTTATGAAGACAAGAAAGGCAAGACAAACCTGTGGAATGACTCAAGTATGAGTTCAGGGGAAAAGACGCTCAGGCTCCTTAGACCAAGGTTACTATCAAAGATTCGGGGAGAACCTAAACCAAGCCTCTCCTGTATGCTCTGCACAAGTCAGCCTGGATGGCAAACCCAGCAGCAAAAACTGCCGAGGTCCTAGGGAATGTCAAGTGAGTGGAAGTCAGGAGAGCAACAGGAAAGCTTGCCCCTCAGCAGCAGAGAAGAGCAAAGCAAAGCTCTCAAATTCCACCCTAGGCCCAGGCAATTTAATTATATTTTAATTATTTATAACTTGCTGTATTCCAGAACTGCTCTGATAAACTAGGTGTAGGAGAGAACGGGAAAGTAGAAAGGTATGGATAGCAGCATACAATGGAGACAGGAATGGAGTTAATACAGAAATGCACAATTAGTACCACAAAATGACCTCTGTATTCCAAGGGGAGGTGGGATAGGGTAGGAATTTCGCTTGACACTGGGTTCTAGCCAATCAAACCATGATACAGATCACAGAGTCCAGAAGAGAAAATAGCTTGCTGTCTTCATACAGAAAGCATTGTTACACCATGCCTCCACTCCCCACAAAGCAATCCCTCCCAAATGTGACCACAGTGGAGAAAGATATCCGTCCTCTACTATGAAGGGAAGACAGGATGCAGTGGACAGAACAAGAATCCTTCTCTAGATGGATGATCATGTGTTGGAGACCTGAAACCTGCCTGAGAATGCTCTGGCCTTTTTCAAACACCTGATTAAGCCATGACAAATAGCCGTTTTTGGAAATTCCAAGGTGTACATTTAGATTACTTCCTAAAACAGGCTGGGCCGGTCAATTACCGAAACCGGTGGACCAAAAAGACCCTGCCCTGACTTCACTGTAAAGAAATTTCCGTCCGCCCCTCCCTTCCATACAGTACTTCCCCTTCTTTCCTTATAAAAACCTAAGTTTCTTTGCCAATAAATGAGACCTTGACGCGACTCAGACTGACCCTGTATTTCTTTATGCGCTTGGTCTCGATCCTCTCTCGCCCCCCTTGGTTCTTTTAGGAGGTGCCCTCTCGGATCCCCCACCAAATTACCTGGCCTGCTGGACGGGTCAAGTGGCGCCCAACGTGGGGCCCGAGACACGGTGACCTACCGGACAGCGGACAAACAAGGAGCTCCTGACACGCGAGGTAGAGACGTCCGGACCGCATCTCTCGTCCACCCCGGAAAGGTCTTGAGGTAAAGATTGCTGTCAACTAACCATGGGAGAGAGTCTGTCTAAAGAAGGTCTTTTCTTTAAGGAAATGAAAAGTAGTCTTAGGGAGAGAGGAATTAGAGTTAAGTAAAAGGACTTGCATAATTTTTTTTTGTTTTGTGGAGGAAAAATGTCCATGGTTAGTATTACATGGGCCAGGAATTCACCCTCTTACATGGAATAAAGTGGGAAAGGACATTAACAAACTCCTCAGGGACGGAGAGAAGGTTCCTGAAGCCTTTTTTAGTTTTTATGGGGTCATTAGGGACATCTTGAAGGATGTGGAGGGAGATAGACAGTTTTCTCATCTTTTAGCTCTTGCAGAGGATGCCCTTTCCTGTCCCTCGGCTGAGCATGAGTCTTGCTCTAAGGACATTTTGCCACCCGCCCCCCTAACAAATGAGACTCAGTCACAAAAGGGGACGTCAAGACCGGAGGAGGCGGCCGATACTGTGGCTTCGCCCTCCCCATCCCTTATTGATGAGCCTATCCCCACTAAGTTGCCCCCCCTTTATTGAGGCCATCTCCTCCAAATAAATCATTAAAAAATAAGGCACTCTATCCTGTAATTCCTCAAAATGTCCCTGACGATGATTGGCTTGGCCCTTCACAGCAGGCCAGCCTCGAGACGGAGGCTGCCAAATATGAGGAGGAAAAATACGGGCCCCACCCTCAATATCAGTCCCAAGTTTTTATAGCAGACCGGGGACATCACAGACAACTCCACTGGCCCTCTCCACCCCTATATGGGCCATGTCCCCCCAGCGCTCCAAGCACCCCCCCAAACGATTCAGTTCCTCTTACCCAGATTCCAGGGGTAGAAGGACTCTTAAAAACTAAAGACTCCCTGTTAAGACAGGTCTCCTCTTTAAAAGATGTCCTTTCCATAAAAAGGGAATTAAGAGATCTCACCCAACAAATACAGGAATTACAGACTGACCTTACAGGAGAAGCTGGCTTTGTTTTGCCTTGTGTGGGTTCCTTACCCAGAGCACAGGCCAGGCCAAGGATAAGTAAAAGTAATAAGACACCAACTTCGGTGTCACTCTCTTTTCCAGTAATGGCCCGATCTGGTACTCAGGGGAATCAGGCAGACACCACCCAGGGTGATAACTCAGAGGATGAAGATGCTGAACAAGGGACCTCGGCCTCTGAGGGAGAGGGGGAGGAATTAGAGGAGGAATGAGGGGGAGGTAATGTGGGCTAGGCCATATATAAAAAATTAAAAATTAAACATCTAAAAGACTTACATTCAGCAGTAAAAAAATTATGGTATTAATGCACCCTTCACCCTTTCTATACTTGAAGGACTGGGCCAAGGAGGCAGCCTGCTGCCTCACAAGTGGGTTAAAGTGGTTCAGTCAGTCCTGACTAGAAGCCAGTTCTTAACCTGGAAGGCTGAATTTATAGATAAGGCAGAGGCTCAGGCTATCATAAACAAAAAACATGTTCAGATGGCCATTACCATCTGAAGTTGCTTCTTTTTCTGTTTGCAGTCCTTCGACTGCCACACAGCGCCTGTCTGGTTTACTGTTTCTGTTTAGTGTTAATTGTCTCTGTTGTCTGTCTTGTTGTCCTTAAAGGGAAGGGGCGGCAACTAACAACCCCCTTAAGTCTGACTTTAGATCACTGGAAAAAAGTTACAGCACGAGCCCAGATTGTCAGGTTTTAGGAACTTGCTTGTTTGTCAATTATGAAATTGCCACTGACCACCTGCGAGTGGCCCCAGTTAGATCTCAGCCTTGGGCCTTGGTTCAGGGGCTCTGAGCATGGGGGAGAACCTGTCAGTCTGAGGTGAGTAGGGGTGTTGAGTCCCCTAGTAAGTAAATGGTGGTGAGATGTCGCCCCATTCACTGAGACCTGATTTTGTCTTTGTGGCCACTTGTTTGTCTTGTTTAGTGTGTGTGTTCGTTTTATGTTTTCTGAAGTAGGGAAGATTTGGGTGACTATGGCAGGCTCACTCAGCAGACTCTGGATTCAGCTTGCTGAATGAGAACAGCACAGTGATTCAAAAGACTAATTAGTGAATTGCCTTGCTAGATAAGCAAACTCTGGGAAAATGAAGCACAACAAAGGTACCTGGTTTAAAAGAAATACTGTCTTAAATTTTTGTTTAAAAACTTTAAAAGGTGTATGTACAACTGATTTTGATTTTTGCGCGCTTTAAGATCTGTGTGAGTGTTTTGTGTGTGTCTGTGAACGTGTTCAAAGATAAAAATTGTCAGCATGCTGTAACAATTGGGTGAGTTTAAATTTAAAATTCAAAAAGTTATGAGGTTTGGACATTGACAAAAAAAATCTTCGCATTGTTTTAAATGGCTTTGTAAAGATTCTTTAACTTGCAAATTAGAAAATCTGGTATTTAAAACTAATATTTTAAAATGCATAAGACATTTTATACTGTAATCAAGTTGTCTGGCTTAACAAAAATGCATTGGCTGTTTGGGATCTAGTTCCCTTGGCTAAAATTTGGGGATAAGTATTAGAAATTTAAATGTAAAGGTTAGTTTAACACTGTCAATGATGTTACTTGTTCTGTCTGTCTAAAAACTGTGTATTTCATTCGAGAACCAAGAGAAGAGATGGGGAAAAACTTAGAAGCCAACAGAAGACCTATCTTTAGGGGTGAGGGGTGAACAAGCAGAAGTGCAGTTCAGCTTGTCATGCATGGTGGAACAGGCCCTGGGAGGAGTCCACGCATGGTAAAAGAGGGCAAGCTGACGCAAACGCAGTTCATCTGACCCTAAAGAGTCAGATTGGGTGTGTGGCCATTCCATAGAAGGGGCTGGGTGGCCCATCTTTGTTCTCTCTTTTCTCTGCAGATAGACACTGAAAACATGATGGTTAAAATGAGTGATGTGATGATCTGATTAGTATTGCTAAAACCTCCACTTGGATGTGTTAACATTAAAATTAGGAAGGCATTAAAAGAGGGCTAAAAAGTTATTTATATAATGTGGCTTACTTTCAATTTTGTTCCACAATTAGGATGCTTTTAAAAGTTATAAAGGTGTTAAGTCTAGCTTCGTGATATAGTGAAGGTGACTGTAATTCTTGCATTAAGGAAAAATTGTCATTTGAGTTTAAAAATCTTAATGTGTGTCTGTTTTAAAACAAGAGGCAATGAGTGACACTTGGCCTCAAGATTTCAAGGGATCTTTTCAAAATGCAAATAAAAACTAAAGTATAAAATATTAAAGGTAATTAATAAGAGGTTTAAAAAATAGAAATGGATTTTTGGATATAAAGTTTAAATGTAAAATTGTTTTTAACATTGGCCTCAATGTGCACAAAGGAAAAATTAGGATTACCAAAATAATTGCTATTCTAGTTTGCTCTTATAGGTTTTTTTTTTTTAACAGTTTCCAGCAAGCTCAGAGCAAAGCACAGAGGATTCTTACAAGTTTGTTAGATGTAACTTTGGCTTTTAATAAGTTTCAGGTAAGAGCATTCTTAAAAGCTACTTCTATGTTGACCACCTTGTTGCTTTTAATTGGAGTAAAATGGCCTTTTGTAAGACTCATTGATCTGCAAACTGGTTCAAAGCCAGCCCGGGCACAAAAAGGTTCCTGTGAGACTGTCACCTCTATTCAGCCAGCAGAGTACTAGCCCTGGACTAAAGAGTCAGGGGACAGTACTCAAGCCCCAAGCTCGAGACTCACAGTGGCAGAGTACTAGCCCTGGACTGAAGAGTTAGGGGACAGCATTCAAGCCCTGAGTCTGGGACTCAAAGTGGCAGAGTGCTAGCCTTGAGCTGTAGAGCTGAGGGACAGTGCTCAGGCCCCGAGTTCAAGTCCAGAGACCAGCTAAAGGGAAATGCCAATGAGGCATTTATCCCAATGTGGAGAAGACACTCCTGGGACGAAAGCAATGGAGGAGCATCCAGAGGCAGTAAAGCCACTGCTTGGATGGCAGAAATGTCAGAACCTAGAGTCATTTGTGCGTGGCCCTTCAAAACAGGTCAAAGCCAGGAGGTCATAGGAAGATAGTTTGGAAGCATGCCTAATGTTCATGACTACCTTGTAAGGGACAAGAACTTGCCAGTCCTCTGTGATAGTGAAAAGCTAATGTTATAAAATGTGGGGGATAGTTTAAATCTCAACCCCTTTATGTACCAAAAGCTCTAATTAGCAGTAATATTGAAATATTGAGCTGACACCAGCTACATGAAATTCATCTGCTCAGGAAAAAGTTTGTAAACCTGAGAGTGTGTTTCTATTGATATCTGTCTAAAGGCCTGCAAAGGTAACTTAAGCATCTTAGGCATTGTTGGGATCATTAGAGGTCACATTCCTAAGCCATCTAGGAAGATGCTTTTGCAAACTAGAGTGCTAAACAAGCTACACTGCTGTAGCCAGAGAAAAGGTCTGTGCAGTTGTCAAAAGTTAAAATATTGTTCTTAATGACATCTAACCCTGATGGCCTCTTTGTAAAATAGGCTAAGGTTATAAGCTCCTGGCTAGGTAAGATCAATGCCCCTAAAGTCAGCTTGAAGAAGTTACAGAAAATGGACCTTCGCCCTTCTACCCCCAATTTAAGATCAAGGGTCCAGAGTCAGTTTTGGAAAAATGAGGCAAGATAGATAAAAAAAAAAGGCACAAAGAATAGTGTTAACTGTTGTAGGTGTTCAAGGTGTGAAGACTGCATCTGTCAGAGATGGCTACAAGACTAAGCCTTCTGAGCCTTCTGTGTCTATTTTACAAAAATATCTGGTTAGTAAAAAAAAAAAAAAAAAAAAAGAGTTGTGATTTTGGTAAATTGTCCTGGGCTATTGTTTAAAGATCTTAAAAACCAGCAGGATCAAAGCCTGCCAAGCCTATGCAATGTATCCTTAACCAGTCTCTGTAGGAATTTACAGCCCAGCATGAGGTGTGACAGTCCCTTGGAGCCACTGAGAGACCCTGCTGTTGCTGCTGCTGCTGCTGCTGCATACCCTAATGGGTAAAGTTCAACGATGGCCTGACAGCCACCTGGAGAAACTCCTGCCTGATTCCATCACCTGAGTCGGCTTCCTGGTTGACTGCTGCTAAATCTAAGATATTGTGGGACATTCTTTTGGGTGATATCCAGAAACCCTCTATTCCCACAGTGGATACTGGGGACAAGAATATCACTGGCTTGCTTGCCTTAGGCACTTCAGTGCATAGTGACTGGAAATCCACTCTATGGTCACAGCCTAGTTTGGCTCTGGTATGGTAATAACCTGAGTGTGTTATCAGTGGAGGTAATACTCTTAGCCTTAAAATCTAGCAAGCTTCTGCATCACAGTGGTGCCTTAAGGCTGTTCTAAGATAAAGGTTCCACAAGCCAAAGGAAAATTGGGCAGTTTTAAACTACAGCCACGAAAATGCTCAAAAAATCGTAAAAAAAGAGGGTAGTAAAGAAAGCCTTGAAAAAAAAATGTAAGGGGCTCTGGTACTGTTATTTTTGTTACAATCGGACCTTGTATACTCAACAGACTGGTGTCTTTTGTAAAAGAAAAAGATCAGCGCAGTCCTTCTATTAGTTCTGAGATCCAAATACCAAGCATTGAGAACAACTGACACCCCACAAGATAATATAGAGACACCCCTACGACTGAGATAAGAACCCCCTAAATTTTAAGATTAAAATTAGCCCAAAGAAAAATGGGGGAATAAAAAATTAAAAATTAGAGTTACATTTTACAATTGCTAACTGCTGGTTTTGCTTCTGTAAACTTGTTTGCGCTAGCACTGACCCTTCCCCTCCCTGGAGATATATAAAAAGTTTCAGAGTCTAGATGTTGGCCCTGGGACAAGCTCTGTAGTCGTAATTAAAGGGCTAACAAGTAAATTCCCCAAATGGCTAAATGGGACCCAAGATAAGAAACAAGGAGTATGTTCCTCCGCATTCCTGTGTAAAAACTCCCGATTTAGGGGGCTCAAGATAAGGGCCATTTGATGAGCCCAGCAGACTAGGCCAAGTGTTAATCACAAGCCTGTAACACTGTAGATTCCCTAACCCTTACCTCCCAGAGTGACTACCTCAGTTTGATCATCCGCGCTAATTGTTTTATTGCAAAGAGTGTTATAAACTTCCCCAGGTAGTATGACATTGATGTTGGGATATCCTCCTTTTCCCTGTGCAACAATGTTATTAATGTTTCTGCCTCCCTATACTCACAACAGAGCCAGGTTTTTGTTTGTGGCAATAATATGGCCTACACTGTACTTCCACAAAATTGGACAGGGCTCTGTATTCCAGCTATTTTGCTCCCAGACATTGACTTGATTTCCGGAGATGAGCCAGTACCCATTCCTGCCTTTGATTATTTTGTTCCCTGACATAAAAGGGTGGTACAATTTATTCCCCTACTGATAGGACTTGGAGTGGCTGGTACTTTAGGCACTGGGACTGCAGGATTAGCCACTGCTGTCTCCTCATACTCCAAGCTTTCACAACAATTAGCTGATGATATTACTAAAGTTTATCAGTCTGTTAAAGATCTTCAGGATCAGTTAGATTCATTAGCTGAGGTGGCTTTACAAAATCGCAGAGGTTTAGATCTTTTAACTGCTGACAGAGGTGGCATTTGCTTAACTTTACAGGAAAAGTGCTGTTTTTATGCCAATAAGTCTGGCATTGTAAGAGATTGAGTTAGAAAACATCAGGAGGAGATTGAAAGACGGCGACATGAGTTTTTGAGCGCCCTATTTGGGCTGCTTGGGGGGGGACTTTTACCCTATGTTCTTCCCCTCCTGGGTCCCCTTGTTGGATTACTTTTGCTAATTTCCTTTGGCCCTTGGGCTTTTCAACGGCTAACTCAGTTTATTAAAAACCAGATCGATTTGACCCTTACCAAAACCGTTTCAGTACACTACCATTGAGTGGAAACCCAAGAACAGGCTGTTGAGGCAGAGCAAGGGCTCAGGTTCAGCGCCTCACGGTCCCGACCTCCCCCCCACCCCCCGGGCTAGCTAGAGAGTACTCAATGACGGGATTAGTATGGGGCCTGCGCTGGAGGCACAATGTACAGAGGTCGTCGAGACCTGCTCAACATGGCACGTTGCCAGAAGCAGGAGGCACCGCATATAGCCTAAGACAGTGGTTCTCTCAGCCGGGCCAAAAGTCAACTCTGGCCATTTTAATAAAAGGAGGGGGAATTGTTGGAGACCTGAAACCTGCCTGAGAATGCTCTGGCCTTTTTCAAACACCTGATTAAGCCATGACAAATAGCCGTTTTTGGAAATTCCAAGGTGTACATTTAGATTACTTCCTAAAACAGGCTGGGCCGGTCAATTACCGAAACCGGTGGACCAAAAAGACCCTGCCCTGACTTCACCGTAAAGAAATTTCCGTCCGCCCCTCCCTTCCATACAGTACTTCCCCTTCTTTCCTTATAAAAACCTAAGTTTCTTTGCCAATAAATGAGACCTTGACGCGACTCAGACTGACTCTGTTTTTCTTTATGCGCTTGGTCTCGATCCTCTCTCACCCCCCTTGGTTCTTTTAGGAGGTGCCCTCTCGGATCCCCCACCAAATTACCTGGCCTGCTGGACGGGTCAATCATGCTCGTTACACTTAGAACTTTGCATGTAGATCTTTTCCCAGGCCAGGACTATGCAGGAGGCTTTGCCCTCAAGACTCAGGCAGTGGGGTGCAGTTAGAAGCCCCCAGTCAGCCACATGACCACAAAGGTGGACAGTTGCTGCTAAGCTGTGAGGTTCAGTGGATAGCGGGTATCTCATGCATTTATGACTTCCGATGCTTTCAACTTATAGTGTGTTTATTGTAACAGTAAATCCATTTGTGAGCTAACCGAATATCCCCGTTCCCAAACTGCCTTATCTGTATCTGGAAATAACTCACTCATGTTTTCTCTTCCTACTCCTCTTCTGCTTCCTCTCTTTTCTACTTCTTCCTCTTCTTCTAATATTCCTCTTCCTTTCCTCCTCTTCTCCCTCCTTTCCATCTCTTCTTCCTCCTCCTCCTCCCTTTCTCCTCTTCCTCCTCCTCCTGCTGCTGCTTCTCCTCCTCCTCTTCCTCCTTCTTTTCCTTTCCTTCCTCCTCTTCCTCCTCCTCCTCCTTCTACTTCTCTTGCAGTGTAGGAGATTGAATTCAGGGTCTCATGTTTGCTGGGTAAGACCTCTATCACTTGAGCCACACCCCCAATTCCTTTTGCTTTTAGTTTCTTTTATTAGATAAGGTCTCTTCTTTTGCCCAGGCTGACTGTAGATCCTAATCCTACAACCTTCACCTGCCAAGTAGCTTGGATTACAGGCATGTGTCATGATACATGGTGAATTAGTGGGTTTTCTCATCCAGATCTTACCAATGAAGGCAGAAAGCATGTGTCTTCTTTTCCATAGTGGCCACGGCATGCAGCTGGTACCAGCAGTAACAAGAACTTAACAAATATTCATTAGACCATGACGAGACAAAAAACAGATTCAAAACACAAAAGATAAGGCTGTGATGAGCACTGGCCCAGTGGTGGTGGCCAGCTTACCCAGGATGAGGCTCTGAGGTCAAACCCAAGGCCTGTCCACACTGCTCTCATTCTGCTCCAAGGATTCTGTCATGTTTAGCTGATTGACCTTCCTCCTGGAACTAAAGCATACCATCCACATCCTCAACTGGAACCAACAAGAGCTGGAAATTAAGCTTAACTCTACACTCATTCAAGTTTCAAAGCCAAATTCTAGAAAGCTCTGATCTTTTTATTTTTTAAGTAGGTAGCCTGGATCTAGGCTTCTTTTCTACCTGAATATTTTAGAAGAGTTCAATAGATCAGTTCAACATTCATTTATCTTGGACTGTCATTTTTATCTATCTTTTATACAGGTTTATACAATTCAAAGGAATTATAATGCTCATATTATTTCCTCATTGGTTAATAAATCATTAAGAAGTTAGTTTGACGGGACTTTTTAAGATGGGGGGATCAACCTTTATTGAAGTTGTTAAAAGCAGATTTTCCTCTTAAACACTGAGGTAAGTTTTTATTCAGTTTTGTTTTGTTTTGTTTTGTTTTTACAGAGTGAAACCTAAATATACAAACACACCATTGCCTCCTAATTTCTATTGTTTGAAGTCTTTGATTAAATACAATTCCCTGTATAGCTTATCTGAGTTCCCACGGGTAGTACCTAAGATTGCATTGACCATTCAAAGCCATTCAGCAAGTAAGATATGAAAAGCCTGGGACACTTTTCAGCAAATAGTGAAAGAGCATTCAAAGTTTTGGTCCTCCACAGCCACAAAGAGATATAGGGTATACTTACAGAATGGCTGAGTCTACTCCCAGCAGGCTATACCCATCATGGTGGCCTTTCCTCCCACCTTGATAAAGATCTTTCACCTCACAAGTGGCTCCAGAACTCAGGTAATGAATCTTTGAAACGAAGTTGTTTGGAGACAATAACTATTATCTTCTAGGAGTCAACAAACTAGCTGTCAGCCAGCCTTACATTTGGATACTCGTGAAAAGACACAATATGACAGTTCACCAGTTTGTGTGATAAGAGGAAACTAACTTACAGCAAACAGTCCATGCCAGTTAAGAAGTCACTGGCACTATCAGACAGAGGGAGCAGAAGAGCCCAAATCATTGTCAATGATCAGTTTCCACTGTGCACTTTCTCACCCTCATTTTGCTCATGAGCTATAAACAGGGAAACTTCTGCAAGTGAACCAGTCAGCAACCATCCCAAAGCCTCAGAATGGAGGAGAAGAGAACTGATCTAATACATTCCAACAATAAATTCCTACATGTGTTACTCCAAACCCATGCCAAATCTATCCATTTCATGAGGGCATAATCTGTAAAAGATTTCCACGGTTGAATGTTTCAACTCAGTACTTTTGCTGCTCTGACACTGAGACTTGTCCCATTGTAACATAAGATGGCCATGTACAGAGAACAAGGTCTGGAGCTCAGGCCGCCTGGCCCTCCTCTGTTCACTACTCAGGGTTGAATCTTCTGTACCTTATTCTCTGAATCAGGAAATCAGGAGCGGAACCTCTCTTCTGAAGTTGTATTTAATCACATATATGCACACATGAACACATGCCAACACACACACACACACACACACACACACACACACACACACACACACACACTGCTCTAAAGAGTATGTACAGTTTGCCTACTTAAGAAATAATTCATAAACACTCTTGAATCCCCCAAAAGGAGTATAGTGAAGTATCCCCCAAATGAAAGGTACAAGGAAAGAAGTTTCTAGAAGCAAAAGAAGAGCCTATTGATTAAAAAATTTATGATCAAACTAAAGGGAAGGAACCAAGGACAGCCAGAAAGGAAACCCACAGTTCATAGAAAATGAAGAGTGTAAGCCACAGAATCAGAGAAGAGAATGTAGCAAAGGGCAGGGGGGTTGGCTGAGTGGTTGAAACTTCTAGAATGAAAGGTTCTGGACAGGAATGGAGCCTGGCATGGACTCAAGCTCCAGGCATACCCAGGCATTGGTGGAGATCCGGATTCCCTAGAGAAGACAATCTGGTTGGACATAACCCGTTGTTCTCTGAGAGAGAGAGAAGATCCAATATGAGCAGCGGTGCTCACCACAGTGACCCAGGGCCCAGTGGCAGGATGCCTGCCCCATGCCCTGACAATTCCCACCTAGGAGTGTGTCTGCCCTGCCTCGGGGCCAGTTCAGGCCTGCCATTGTACACAACAGCCCTTGTTTCCTCCTCTAACAAGCAGCTCAATATCCAACCTCCATGGGAACCTAGTCCTAGAGGCACACCTAGTCCTAGAGGCACAGGCACAATGGAGGGGAAGGCTGCCCAGGCAAGCATTTGGAAAGGAGCTGAGATCACAGCAGGCAAATCAGCCATGAGGGTGTGTCTGCAAGGAATCCTTAGCTGGGTTTTGGAAAGAGGCCAGTGCAGGTGGGCGGGGCACTTCCATAACCAATTTGAATATCTAATAAAGCTGCCTGTGGTGGATAGATGGCTTCTGATTTGACATCTGCAGCAGAATAAGGGGCTGCAAATTCAATGAATAGTCTCTGGTCAAAGAAACAAGGTCAAAAGCTTAAGTTTCTGTACTTCCAGTGGTTCCTTGTATCTCCAGTAAGTATACTAAATTAAAAGACATCCTAGAGTTTTCTCTCCTTCCCTTACCTCCTAAAGGCATTTGTGGTCCCTATGGAGTTTGCAACCTCCTGTAGGGCAGTCTACACTTCTCAAACTCCTTGCTTCAGCTGCAACATTTAGGCATCATGTCTATGATCCTAGGTACTCAGGGAACTCAGAACTGGAGGATCACCAATTGAGGAGGGAAGGGGAGAAGAGGGGAGAAGAGGGGAGGGAAGAAGAGGGGAGGGGGAGAATAAAGGAGAGGAGAGGAGGGGAGAAGAGGAGAGGAGAGGAAGGGAGGGAGAGGAGAGAAGGGGAGAGGAGAGGAGAGAGGAGAGGAAAAGAGAGGGGAGGGGGGGAAGGAAGGAAGGAAACCCTTATCTCTCTTCCTCGTTCTTCACAGGCTGAGTGGACATCTTTCTGTGGCCAGTGGGCCAGAGCACAAAGCCTCAGCAGTCCAAAGACTGGAGCACCTCTGGAGTTTTCAGCTCACTTTCCCAGAGCCTGCTGACCCCCACCCGCCCTGCTCCCGTCAGGTTCTGGGATGTCTTTTCTATTGCCAAGCCTTGTGAGATGTCCTGGATGGGTTACAGTAATGTCCATCTCCACATGAGCGATTTAGAAGACAAATGGAATCAGCAACTTAAGGCTTGCTTGGGGCTGCAGGTGAAAGGAAATATAAAGCATAATCATATCTGCAGAGAAAATAATTCCTATACATAGGAGGTTTAGACAAGAAGCTTGTTAGCCACAAGGAAAAGTGAACTTGGCAGCCCCAGAAGAGAGCCCCTGGCCTTCACCTTACAAAGGACTGCATACCTAGCAAAGACAAGGCAGGTAGGGGTCATACTTGACCCCGACATGCTGGCGTTGTCCCTATATTACTTAGGTGAGTACAAATTCAACATTGTGCCTCAGACCATGGCAACGAGGATTAAAATGAGCCATGAAGTGTCTGGCTCAAAATAAATCAAAATACAGGACACAGAAAGTGCTGGAAAGATGTTTCTTGCCCTTCCTCCTCCTCCTCTTCCTTTTAATCATAAGTAGAATTGTGCTGCGTATAATGAGAGAGACTTTGGTCAATGATGACCACGTGTGCAACACTGGCCCAGGAAGGAAATGCCATCCAATGGCAGCGCAGCATCTCAGTGTGTGTAAGTACCCGGATGGCCGCACACCAGAGGGCCTGGCACACAACACATCTCTCCACATCTGTGTGCACCACTGCATGGTACTTGGTGGTGCAGCTAAGTCACTGAAATTTAGAACTTGAAGGATTGTTTTTTGTCTGTCATGGGTCTTGAACTCTGGGCCTGGGCACTGTCCCTCAGCTCTTCAGCTCAAGGTGAGCACTTTACCACTTGAGCCACAGTACCACTTTTAGTTTTCTGGTGGTTTATTGGAGATACGAGTCTCATGGACTTTCCTCCCAGGCTGACTTTAAACTGCAATCCTCAGATTTCAACCTCCTGAGAAGCTAGGATGACAGGCATGAGCTACTGGCACCTAGCTTGGAAGGAATTTTTTTAAGTCAACTGTACTAAAATACTCACAAGGAAACTAAAACCAGTATTTATTTCATTTAGTCATTCATTTATTCATATATCCCAAAAGTATTGCCACACCCATAGCTCACACCTGTAATCCTAACTATTCAAGAGGCTGAGATCTGAGGATCATGGTTTGAAGGCAGCCCAGGCAGGAAAGCCCACACATGACTCAACTGGTAGAGCACCAGCCTTGAGAACAAAAAACAAACAAACAAACAAAAAACCAAGTGACAGAGTTCCCATGCTGAGTTCAAGCCCAAATACTGGCAAACAATGAATACTAAATTAGTGAACAAATAATAATTTCAGCTCTCGGTGCCTCAATAACTTCGAAAGTAAATTAGGAAAGTTGTCTGAGGTTCCCTCAAAGATTTGTTACACAATGGTAGCTCTCTGCTTGCCTCTGAAATACTTATCCAATTCCTGATCCTTCAAAACACACATTGTACTCACTGAAGTTCCCCAAGAAAGAACAAATTAATGCCTATTCATCATCCATCCAAGAGAGCCAAGCCAGATTTCTGTTGCTATCACTCAGACTGTAAGAAAATACAATACTCCCTCTAGCCCCAGAAGCCAACAGCGAGACTTACTGTGCACGGAACCATTTCAACTAATTACAAGCCTCTTGGCTCAGGTGAGCCATGGCAAGATGCCTGCAAACCAGTTGATTAGCATGAAGGAGTTGAGGAGGACACATGCTTTGTAGTGTTCAATAGGACCGATGATTGTAACCCCAGGGGATTGGCTCTGGACCCCCACCTCTTCAATGACGCCCACCCTCATAGGCAATGATACCTCATTTGTATGCAACGCTACAATTTAAATCAGCTCTGGTCAGTTATAATGCCTGGTATGGTATAATGCTGTATAATTAGTCTTTTATCATGTTTTTAATTTTTAATGCTTCAAATTAATCTTAATGCACCCTTCCCCCCCCACCCCCACCCTGCTAATGCAGGCTGGAAGGGAACAAGAGCAGCGTCCCTCATTTATGAAACGGTCATCGTGATGTAATCACCATCCCCTTCAAGAACATTGTCACATGGGGCATCTACATAATTGAGTCCCATACCAACTCTTTTACGTGGCCTTTGTTCTTTCCACTTTTATGGTTAGAAAAAGTGAAACCCAAAGGCTTGGAGTGACATCCCCAAATCAGAAAACTACAGGCGTGGCCACAAGTCCAAGGTAAGTGCCTCCTCCCAGATGCATGGAGGAGTTCCTCTAAGCGAACATCTTGAGCAAAGCCAACCAACCCTTACCATGCGGCTGTGCTTCTCTGTCCAGGGCTGTGGATGGCTTTTACGTTTGTAAATGGTTCAAGGAAATTAAAAGGTAATCTCAGGACAAATGAATAGTAGTTACTTCAGCCTCTGGAAATGAAGTCTAACTAGGACCCAGTCACACTCCTCTATTGATGGAATTAGCTAAGGAAACTTGTCCATTATGAGGATGGTATCCAGCCATTGCAAAAACAATCTATGGAACCTAAAATACGTACTGTCTCTCTCTTAGAGAAAAATAATCATAATAAAGATGATTGATCCCTAAGTGATTAATTATGCAGGTCTTTTAAGAGCAAGGTATTTCATTGGAGAGGGCCAGGGAAAAAGAAGGAAGGCAGGCAGGACAAAGGTGCTTCAAAATAAGAGACATGGGTAGGAAAAAAATCCATGAGGCTCTTATCTCTAATTAACCAGCAAAAAGCTGGATGTGGACCTGTCCTGATAAATAAATGAATGAACAATTTAGAAAGAAAAACCAAATTATGCAACGAGGGTTATGGAGTAACCTCGGCTCTTGGAGCCTCCAGGCAGAGAATTTCCTCATCTACACAGGAGCCCTGCTGTCCTGAGCTCACAGAAGAGAGAAAATGGGGGTTGTGAGCAGCCTCCCTGCTCACCTCTCACACTGGCTGTGCTCACTGCCAGGGAGGCAAGACACCTTGATTTTGTTTCTGTTATTATTAGTATTGTTGTTGTTGTTGTTGTTGTTATCTTTAAGTAATCGACAAATGGATTTCAACCCAACATGTCAGTTTATGAGCCCAGTACATCTTAATGTCACCTCTCTCACCATTCTCCTCCATCCCAATCCCACCCATCCCCTCAATTTTCCTGAGTATTCTGGAGTATTATGGCTACATTCTCTAACTCTTCCTCTCTTCATTCATCTGCCCCTCCCCTTGACCTCATTCCTGCCCCTGTTAAACTTCAAGTGCCAGATCTGTCACCTGCACAAGGACAGCCATCTCAGGTCCCCACCTGGCTCCATTGGCTCTTTTTCTCTTCTCACATCTCATCGGGTTGAGCTCAGATGAAAATATCCTCCCAGCCACCTCAGTCAACCCTCACCTTTGACTCCTCAACTAGTACTGTGCTATGCTGGGGACATACAGGTGTGGCCTGGATGGGTGGCTTCTGAGGGAGAGCTTCACCAGGATGGACTCTACAGAAAGAGCCACAGGCAGACAGGCTGCAGCTTGCTGGGGTGGGTCCTGCCATCCATCTCGCTGAGAAGCCAAATAAACACAGTATATATTTCTCTCTCTCTTCTCTCTCCCTCTCCCTCGCTCTCTCTGCCAGTAGGGGAGGAGCCAGTCAATGACACACACCATCAGCATCTATGTACAATTCTGGATTAAGTGAAAAATTGAGGCTTTCCTAAAACAACAAAGAAAAGCTTTGCTTGCTGGAATCCATGGAGGAGGGGGGGGTGGGTGCCAAAAACTAAAAAAATAAAAAATCAGAGCAGCAATCCAGGCAGAAAGAAATGGAGCTGCTGGGTGCCCAAATCCCAGCTTCCTGTGGAGAGCTGTGGGGGGCAGCCCAGCCCCCCAACTCACCCTCTGCCCTGGGTCCCTAGTTAGACAAAGAGCGCAGTGTGTATCTTACAGGAAAAAGAAGAAAAAGATCCTTGCCATTTGTGCAGTAGGTGAAATGTGGAAAATTTGACCTTAGGAAATGAATAGCCCCGCAAAAATGCAACAGGATTAGTCTTTAGAGTGATGTGCCCCCCTCCCCACCCGTCGCTGTCCTCAGCCCTGCCTGGGAAAGTCCTTTATTATCAGTAGAATAATGTCTTGTGCCAAATGAAAGGTCGTTTCAGGTCATCTTGGAGATGAAAGGCCCCCCTAAACATGTTTTTGAAGGTGCTGGAATTGGCGAGTTTGCATACCTGTGCAGAGAGAGAGAGAGAGAAAGAGAAAGAGAGAGAGAAAGGGGGGGTGAGTGGAGAGAGAGGGGTGGGACCAGCATTCTAACAAGAACTTACCAATGCCAGAAAGATGCAAGAAATGTTTCAAAAAGCCAAATGTTGTTTATCATTGTGTGATTCCCAGAGGGGTAAGTAGAATTTCTAATTGTTCTCCTCCATCCACAATTTCGGGGGGGGGGAGAGGGGTGGAGGGAGGGAGGGAGCAGAGAGGGAGGAAAGAGGGAGGAGAAGAGAAGGAGGAAAGAGAGAGGAGAGAGGGAGGAAAGAGGGAGGAAAGAGGGAGGAGAGGGGAGAGAGGGAGGAGAGAGGGAGGAGCTCCTATTGACATTGCAAAAGCTCATGTTCTGGAAACAAATGCTATGTATTTGAGGGGGACCGTTGGGTTCTGACTGGGCTCTGCCCAGGTGTAGGAGAAGGGGGTAGAACAGAGCCTAGAATGGATGAGATATGGGGGTGAAAGCTTGAGAACCATCCTGGTATGGAGGTGCTGTTTACATGTCTCTACAGCCAGCACAGATTTCTTTGTTTGGAGATTAGGGAAGAAAGAAGAGGAAAACAAAAAGAAAAAAGAAAAAAGAAAAACCTTGCATGCATTTGTTTTCTTTTGCTGTCTACTGGTAAGGGATGGCCTTGGTTGTTGTTTTTGTTGTTGTGTTTTGATTTTTAAATCTACCAAAGAAGATGCATTTTCCTCCTTCGGGTTTTTAATTCAATGCCATTTCAATAAATACAGTTGGCAGTCTCTGAATTCTTGCCAAGTACAATTTTACCCCCTTTCTTTTTGTTCCCAATGCTACTTTTCAATGTCCTGATTTTCCTCACCATTTTCCCTCTAAGAAACAAAGACTCTACCACCTCCAATACCACAGATGCCAACAGTATTCCACCAAGGAGTGGGAGGTTTGGGTCATAAATCGTTTTGTGCCAGATTCCAGAAGTCTCTACATGAACATCCCTCCATCAATTCTGTACCCCATGGTAGCCTCTGCGTCTCCTCCTCCCCCTAATAGACAAGTTTCACCTTCCACCCCTACTCTTAACACACCCACCAACAATCCAGACAGGAAAGACCCATCACAGAGATAGATCTCTTATTCAACCTGTCCTGGAGAACAACTGGACAATGGACATATGCAGGGTGCAGTCATCTCCATGAACAAACCCTGCTAGACACAGCCATCCTGCAATGCCTCCACACATCCCTCAACACACTTGTCTCACTCCATCATAAAAGTAAATCTGACCCTGTGGGTCAGCCCCTGTATGGTGCTGACTTACCCCAACTTTCCTTGGCCCTGTTCATGGAAAGATGTCACAGGACAGTTCTAGGCAGCTACAAGGGCATCCCAAGGGCATAGCCTCTAAACCTGGCTCTAAATGAAGACTTCATGAGCAACATTAGTTTTGATGTTTCAACATCATCAAAAGAGAAACATGGGAAGGTGACAGAGCATGTTCTCAGGCTAGCTATTGACAATATTCTAGTCTATTTCTGATTATAGTCACCAAATCTACCATTTTTTTTATTGATTTGACCATTTTAGTAAATGATATGTGTTAAGTCTACAAATATGGAGCACCAGGCCAACGGCCATGCATAGGGGCTTGGTCTGCATTGGTGCACTAGGGTGGCATCGTTCCTCAATCAGTGTAAGTTACATCCACATCTCCAGATTTGTTTCCATGAACTATACTAGAAAAATGCATCTTAACCAAAGACAGATATATGCTATCATAGATACAAGATCATATGTAGTGTGTGATACAGACTATATATCATTGTATGATTCAATTCATACAGAGCTAAAGGCATAAAAATAACTTAAATGGATATTGTTCAAAATGGTGGTCATTCTGGAAGGTAGCACCTTGGAAAGACCTTAACTTATAAGACACTTTTTGGAGTGCTGAAAGCATTCCATTTCCTGATGGGAGTGGTATGTATAGGGGGACTCATGTGTATAATATTTTGCCATTAGATTTTATACTTTCCAGTATGTGAGTCATTCCTCACCAAAAAGAAAAAAAAATCTACCAAGTAAGTTCAGTGATCATTGGTGACTTATTTAAAATCCAATATTTTTGCCAACTTCAAAAAAAAATCTGTAGGGAACAGAAAATGGATTCTTTGCCCTGTTCATTATGAGAACAAAATCAAATGTGAATAATTTAGTGACAGGTTGAGGTTTGACATCTCAGAGCATTTGGGGCCTAAATTTTTCAGAAGCTCTCTGTTTCACAGTTCCCCTTGGCACTCCAGGGCTTCACACCATCAGAATTCAGATATCTGCACTTGGCAATTTTATATGTGGATGTCTACACATCACGTTCTAACAGCACATCAAAACTCGTTATGTTGGAAGCATGTTCGTTATCTCAAAATAGCCACCTTCTTAACCACCCGCCTCCACCGAATTCCTTCACCTTGTTCTATTTTTGTGTCAGAGAATTTCTCCTCTTCTCATTACCCGCTTGGAAATTTGTCTTTGAGTAACTCAGCTGTGCTTTCATACTGACTTTCCACATCTCTCACATCCTTCTCTTGGCCACCCCTCCTATGAGCGTATTAGCAATGAACACATAATTAGTGTTCTGGTTCCTGTCTCTGCCTCCACAGCACCACCGAGGAAATCTTCCCTCTGTGCTCCTGATAGTCCTCTGCTGCTGCAGCACAAAACCCGTCCTCCATGTGATGTTCAAGGCTTCCTCTAGCCTCCTCTCCCCACACCTCCACCACAACCCTACTGTCAATTCCTGTGCTGGTGAGGTGCATACTCCTCCCCCACCACCTGCTTGTGCCTTGAATCCTTCCTGTTGGGTCTTCGTCTGTCCCACAAAAGACGGACGGGGTCCGAGGAAAGGTATGTGCTGGGCTCCCTCAGATCAGGAGACAATCAGACACAGCAGGGAGCCAAATCCAGCAGGTAGAAAAACTCGTTTATTAACAGAGAGCAGCCCCTATTTAAAGACAAAGAGGGTGGGTGGTATGGTAAGGGAGGAAGAGGAACCAATCACTGTCAAGGTCACACCCTATCATTCACCTGAGCCTTCACGGGCTGGTTAGGTACTGATCAGAAGATCAATTGGGGTCTGCCCACTCTACTCTCTCCCAGAGCCATCTTGGCTGGCCATGTGCTCTTCAGTAAATTAGGCTCTGCCCACTCAACCCCCTCCCAGCACCATCTTTGCTGCCCATGTGCTCCACACTTCCTTTCTATGACATCCAAATATTGCATACCCCCTAACGACAAAACATTCACCGTCCCCCTGAGATGATTTCTGGGAAATGGCTTTCCCCATTGAAATGCCTGTGTGGTTCTATGAGTGGTCAGGCAGGTAATTCTCACCTATGCCAATGTCTCCCAGTGTTCGCTGCCCCTTTTATATTGTGGTTTTGTTATCAGTGTTGGCACACATCAGTTTATAAATACAATGCATCTTGATCATGCCAACCCTTCATCATTCTCTCCCAACCCTCCCAAAACCAGCCCTGTTCTCAATTCTTGGTTTCACAGAATACGTGTTAAGTATTATGGTTGCCTTCCTCTCTCCATTCATCCACCCTCCCTCCCCTTGACGTTCTCATACCTTTAAAGTGCCAGTTTCCTGGTATTCATTTTGTTGGACTATGAGTTTGTTTTCCAGAGGAACTTTACCATCCGAATTCTCCCCTGCAAATACCATACTTCAGTTAATACATCTGTTTACACTTGCATACAAACTGTGTCTGTTTACTTGTACACTTATGAATTAGTTTCTCATTTCCATGTGTGAGAGGCCTTGTCTTCACAAAGTAAAATAAAAAAATTCCAAGTTGATGAACTCCAAAGCCAAGTGTTATTTTTCTCTATAACTCAAGTGTCTCAATGAAGATCTGCTCAGAAGTAGAATTCACAAATTACTAAGTTTTAAACATCGGCAGGGAATCTATGTTATGTTTGCATTGCATTTAAATTGTCCTTACTAGGATGTATACCAACAAAAGAATGATGACCCTTTATGTTTGCACAGGCTTATGCCCCACTTATACTATCTCCTGATTCCCCTACCTTTCAAGTGAAGACAGGAGCTTTTATTGGGGCCATTTCTTAACAGAGCAAAGCCATATTCTGGAGACAGACAGTCCAGTTCCCTTTGGAACAAAGTGGTGAGTGCAGAAACAAAGTTTTCCAACTCTGGCAGACCTGAAGTCAATGCCAGTTCATGTGATTACCTACCTCTGAATTACTTCTTGTGTAAGAAGATGGGGCTGCAGAGGTGCCCACCTCCTATGTGTTGTGAAGATGATTTGAGGAAATGCCAGGCATCAGGTGCTGTGCAGAGGAAAATGTCATCAGTGGCACAACTCCCATGCTGTACCCAGAACCTCCCCCTACACAGCCTCCCCCCAAGCCCCCACCTAGCCCCCACTGCTCCCATGGGGCCCCTTCCTACACCACTAGCCACCACCACGCCCCCCAATCCCCACCGCGTGGGACTCCCCACTCCCTGCTGGCCAGTCACCCCCTGACCTGGGCTGCCCTCCAGCTGGGCTAGACACCCCTCCACCACTAATGGGATCCTGGCTGCACAAGGCCTCTGCCGGCTCTGCAGGCCCGGGCGACAGCGCCCTCCAGCAGCCGCTTGCGGAGCAGCACCTGCCGCCCTGTCCAGGGGTTGCAGGCCCGGAGCCTGGCCGGGCAGCTTCTCCTGTCAGCGGCCCCTCCAGGCAGTGTCCCCACCTGACCAGGCACAGGGCCTCGCCCGGCCTCCCTGCCGGTGCCAAGGGCCCTCCTCCTCTGAGATGAGGGTGAAGTTGGTCCAGTCTGCCTCTAACTGAGAGCCTCCTGGACCACGAGGACCGCCAGGACCGTGGAGTGGTGGGCGTTGGGTGCAGTCAGGGTGGGGGCCAAGGCTGGGCTGGGCCCTCCCACCCTTGGCCCTGCTGACCCAGCGACCCCACGACCCTGGCCCTGCAAAGGGCAGCGGGTGACCCACAAGCTTCGTGCTCTGCTCCCTGGAGAGCCACGGAAGGGCGGCCGGGAGCACAAGGCAACGTTCACACCCAGCACTCACACCACAAACACTATCACACACCACACATGGTCACGATCACACCACAAACCAGACACACCACACATGCTTTCACACACATTCAATCACACCACACACACTACACGCTCACACTCATTCAATCACACCACACACACGCTCACACTCACACACCATACACCACACTCACACCACATACTCTCACACTCACACTCAATCACACCACACATAAGACATAAGCTCACACTCAATCACACCACACACATGCTCACACTAACACCACACTCCCACCAAACACACCACACACGCTCACACTCAATCACCACCAACTACACTCACACCATACACATTCATACTCATAATCACACTACACACACCACACACGCTCAATCACACCACCCCCACATCACACACACCACTCACAACACACATGGTCATACTCATACCACACACCACACACCATACATGCTCACTCACACACCATACACGCTCACTCAATCATACCACCCACACCACACCTACACCACACTCATACATTACACACACTCACACTCAGTCATACCACACTCACACCACAGACACACTCAGTCATACCACACACACATCACTCACGCTCACACTCACACCATACACCACACTCATACCACACACTCTCACACTCACATTCAATCACACCACACACACCACATATGCTCACACTCAATCACACCACACACACGCTCACACTAACACCACACTCACACCATACACACCACACATAATCACACCACCCACACCGCACACCACCCACACTCACACTCACACACACACCACACACTCACACAACCCCCCGGTCTGTCACCTGGAATTGTAAGATGTTAATGGAACAAAAGCACAGAACGCAAAGGCTGACATGGCAAACACATGCTCAGTCACCTATAGACCTGATACCAGTTGGATCTATAGGTGACTTTGAAGCTCTCGAATGCAACCGTCGTAGACAGATGATCTCATAGAATAAAATGTTGTTTCAAGGTACAATTTTATCTATTTAGACAGATGCTTTCACATCCATGTCAAGACACTCATGATGGGAAATGTGTCCATTAAACATCTAATAACTTTTCCCACACATGTAACAGTGCTGGGTACATAAAACATGGACTTTCTTTATTCACAGAGTGAATATAATAGTTTGTGGCAATCACAGATTAAAAAGTACAAAAGAATTATATAATACATTTTAACAATGAAAAGATAACATAGCATGTAAAAAGTTCTCAAAGGTGAGAAAAAGCAGATTTGTCAAAATGGGAAAAAAAAAAAAGGGTAAATTTAAGGATTAAAGAATGTTCAGCTGGGTGCCAGTGGTTCACGCCAGTAATCCTAGCTAGTCAGAAGGTTGAGATCTGAGTATTGCAGTTCAAAGCCATCTTGGACAGGAAAGGCTGTGAGATTCTTATCTCCAATAAACCACTCAGAAAACCAGAAGTGGCCCTGTGGTTCAAGTGGTAGAGCACTAGTCTTGATATGTAGAACTAAGGGTCAGAGTTCAAACCCTACGACCAAAAAAAAAGAATGATCAATTTGTTGCTACGTCCATTTTTAGGTTTATTCATGTTCTTCCCTATTTTTAGTATCTCAAGTCTTAATAAGTGGACTTTTATTGATGAGTGAGAAGCTAAACTTCATAAAGACCACCTCTCATAATTCTTTGGCCCTATTAGAAAAACCGGCATGATGATTATACATAATAAGAATTCTGGGACTTCCATGTGACATGTGACAGTATTTACATAGTTTGAGTGTAAGTAGCAAAATAGAGAAAAACATGTTTAAAATAGCATCAATACCAGGACAGGAAAAAAAAAATGAAGAGAAACACAGTAATTCCTATTGCAGGAAAAAAAAAATACACAAATTGGGCAAAAAAAAAGTGTCAGGGGCTGGGAAGGTGGCTCAGTGGTAGAGCACTTGTCTTGCATGCCTGAGGCCCTGGGTTTGATTCCTCAGCACCACATAAGCAAAAAGAAAATATCCGGTGTTGTGGCTCAAGTGATAGATCGCTAGCCTTGAGCTGAAGAGCTGAGGGACAGTGCTCAGGCCCAGAGTTCAGGCCCCATGACCAGACCCAACAAAAGAAAAATTAAAGAGAAAAAGAAAATTTGATACACACTATAAAAATCCTGAACTGAAGCTGGGCGCCAGTGGCTCACATCTGTAATCCTAGCTACTCAGGAGGCTGAGATCTGAGGATCACGGTTCAAAGACAGCCCGGGCAGGAAAGTCCATGAGACTCTTATCCCCAATAAAACCACTAGAAAACTGGAAATGGTGCTGTGGCTCAAGCAGTAGAGCGCACTCACCTTGAGCTGAAGAGCTCAGGGACAGCAACCAAGCCCAGAGTTCAAGCCCCACGACCGACCCCTCCAAAAAATATCCTGAACTGAACATAGCATATATGTATATATGTGAAATAACATGGCAAAATTCCTTTGTGTAATACACACTTAAAAAATGAATGATAGGAAAGTAATATAGGCTCTTCTGGGTGATCAGGTACTAGCAGGAGGGAAGAAGGCCAAGGAGAGGGCAAATTAAGTACTTTACACACATATGAAAATAGAATAAAACTTATTTTCAATTATTTGTATGAATGTATGGAAATGTCTGAGAGTTAATATAGTAGAAGCCAGGCACGGGTGGCTCACGCCTGTCATCCCAGCTACTCAAGACGCTGAGATCTGAGGATCGAGGTTCAAAGCCAGCCTGGGCAAGGAAAGTCCCTGAGACTCTATCAACAATTAACTACCAGAAAACTGGAAGTGGTGCTGTGGCTCAAGTGGTAGAGCTCTAGTGTTAAGCTGAAGAGCTCAGGGATGGTTCATAGGCCCAGAGTTCAAGTCCCACAACTGACAAAAGAAAGAAAGAAAGAAAAAAAAAAGACAGTACATTTGGCTTTAAATCTAATATATTAAACTTTATTCTTAGGAGTAAATAACCAAGCATTTCTCAGTTTTCTGAGGTCTCTTTATCAGTGTAATAATTTCAGTAGTTTATCTAGACATAAGTCAAGGTTTATCCCATAAATAAGAACACAATTTAATCCAAAATTACTGACTCTTAAATGCCATCTTATTTTCCTATAGCTATGATGGTATTTTTTCCTCCAAGACTGAATAAATAATACTAAACTAAGTGGGTATCCAATGACTCACCTGTGCACTTGAAAATTTCACTTTTGGATTGTTATCTATCTCCCATAAGCCTTCATTGAAACCTTTTTGTTTATTTGGTTTGCCATACTTTTCCTTATTTTCTGAGTAAGGAAATATAACCTTTGGTCCTAAAAAAGCACTAAAACAGATGAAGATAATAAGTGCAATGCAACCTCAAATAAATATATACATATTACATTACTAAAATAACACTATTATGTGATGCATTTTATAAAATAAAATTAAAGGGAAGACAAGGATATAAAGCATGAATTCATTTCAATGAACACAATCTCACCAAGACATGAGACGGCTCTAAGTACTAGCAGAACAAATGTTGGAAAAGTTTTTTGGGAGGAGTACATGTGCAGATATTAGGGGTTGAACTCAGAGCTTCCCACTATTGCTTAGCTTTTTCACTCAAGGCTATAGTCACTCTACTACAGCCATAGTTCCACTTCCAGCTTGGAACACAAGAGAGCCACACAGACTTTTCTTCCCAGGCTGGCTTAGAATTTTGATCCTTATATCTCAGGCTGAATAGCTAGGAGTATAGGTGTGAAACACCAGTTACCTGGCTTCTAAAAGATTTTTAGGTTCCGTTTCTTTGCAGAACAATAAATGTTTTCTGTTTAGGGGTAGGGATAAGGTAAACTATATTTTATTCCAAATACTACTTTTTTTTTCATTTACAGTACTAAGGATTGAATCCAGGGTCTCACCGAAACAAGTCAAGCACTAAACCACAGAACTACATGTCAATCTGATATACTTTATTAATTCAGCAATGAGTTCCTAGATTCATAACACTATCTCATGTACATAAACTTTTCTTTTAGTACTGATCCTAGGCCTTGAACTCAGAGCCTGGGTGCTGTCCCTGAACTTTTGTGCCCAAGGCTACAGTTTTAAGCCACTTGAGACATAGCTCCACTGGTTACTGGAAATGAGATTCTCATGAACTTTTCTGCACAGACTGGCTAAGAACCTCAATTCTCAGATCTCAGCCTCATGAGGCCATTAGAGGCAGGAATCACCAGCACCTGGTCTCATTCAGTTTAATTGAACAGGCTTTTCAGGCCCAGAGTTCAAGCCCCATGAACGACAAAAAAAAAAAAAACAAAACAACAACAACAAAAAAAAAAACAATTTCTCCCCCAAACTGGACAAAGCCAGGCTGGGGAGAAAAAAAATATCACCAAGTCTGAATAACCAGCAAAGAGATGGTCTGGAAGCATGGTTCAAGTGGTAGAGAACCAGCCAAGCAAACGAACCAAGCTCAACGCCTCAAAGCTCAAGCTCAAACTCTAGTATTGTGAAAAAAACAGAAAGTATCTAATTTAAACATCATTATATAATTCTAATTAAATGTGAACAGATTTTCATGTCAGTAATTATTTAATACATTTTGCTAAATGGATCTATCAATCTATTGTTTGAGCACTTTTTCTGTGCCAATAATGAGGGCTTGAACTCAAGGCAAGGCTTCATACACTTGCTGTCTTTTTTCTGCTCATAGCTGGTGTTCTATCACTTGAGTAACACATTCCAATCTGCTTTTCTGCTGGTTAATTGGGATTCCCAAGCACTTTTCTTTGGGCTTCAAACCAAGATACTCAGATCTCAGTTCTCCTAAGTAGCCAGGAGGCTGCAATATTTTAAGAGTCTGGGACCAGTGGCTCATGCCTGTAATCTAGATACTCAGGAGGCTCAGTCTGAGGATGTTGGTTTGAAGCCAGCCAGGCCGAAAAGTCCAAGGGACTCTCTGATTAACCAGCAAAATCCTGGAAGTGCAGGTGTGGCTCAAGAAGTAGAACACACTAGGCCAGTGAAAAAGCCAAGCAAGAGTATAAGACCTTGAATTCAATATTCAGCATCAGCACACAAAAAATAAAATAAATATTGTAACAGTAAATATACTGCTCAATGTTTGATCTACACAATCAATTCCAAGTATAGGTGGGGTAAAGGATATGTTCAAGACTGATAAGTCAAAAACAAAGCTGATAAAAAAGAACTGTCCATGGGGGTACAATCCCCTGAGATTCCTGAATAGTACATAAATTAGCCTAGAGACCGCACCACTAGTTACCAAGGAACACCTTATGGTGGCTATGATTATGGTTTTCTCTTAGAAATGTTCCATTTTCAAATGGCCTACAAAAAGTGTTTTATATGCAAAATGGAAATAGGACATAATCTTAATTACATTTTGATAGCAAATACAAAAAAATTGTGAAGCCAGGAACCCATGAATCACACCTGTAATCTAGCTATTCAGGAGGCTCAAGCAGAAAGGCCATGAAACACTTATCTGCAATTAACTTTCAAAAAGGTAGAAGTGAAACTGTGGCTCAAGTAGCAGAGCACCAGCCTTGCACCAAAAACAAAAACACTAAAGGAAAATGCCTAGGCCCTGAGTTCAAGTGCTGGTACCAGCTCCACAAAGAGAGGAAACAAAAACACTAAAGGAAAATGCCTAGGCCCTGAGTTCAAGTGCTGGTACCAGCTCCACAAAGGGAGGAAAGGTAAGATGGAAAGAAGGGAGGGGAGGGAGAGAGGAAAGGGAGAGAGAAAGGACAGAATGAAGGAAGGAAAATTGTGAAAGTTCAGAGGAAAAAAACCATCAGAACACAACAGGTTTAGAAATTCTAAAATATAAAAATATTATTCTTTCTCTTTAGTGGTTACATTGTAGAACTTTCCTTTTATTATTTGCTTTTTAAAAACAATGAAAAAATTAAGCAGTAAATCCCAAATCTAACAGTAAACTTATGTGGATTGAATTTCTTTTGCAAATACATAGAAAAGCAGTTATGTCTCTGATTTTACCTTTTTACTAAACAGTATGGATGCCCATAAGAAAGTCCACACAAAGTCACCACAAACTTAGAACTTTTAAGTCAAACCAAAGGGGGCATAATCAAAATATGAAGGCCTATCAGAGACAAGGACATCAAGATCAAGTCATTTATCTTTGTTAAGTAGTATTTTCTAAACAAAACGTTTCATTTTCAACTTATCAACTCTAACTTGCCGCTTCATTTACCTATTATAAAATCACAAAATATGAAACAGAAATCTTAAAAAGGATGTTTACTAAAATTTTATAACAGTCACGAGTGATTCACACCTGTAATCCTAACATGTTGGGAGGGTAAGATCTGAGGATCATGGGTAAAAGCCCATGAGACTTTTACAATTAACTGCCAAAAATTCAGAATTGGAACTACAGCTCAAATGGTAAAGTACAAGCCATGAGCAAAGAGAGAGAGAGAGAGAGAGAGAGAGAGAGAGAGAGAGAGAGAGAGAGAGAGAGAGAGAGAGAGAGAGAGAGAGAGAGAGAGAGAGAGAGAGAGAGAGAGAAAGAGGAGAGAGAGAGAGAGAGAGAGAGAGAGAGAGAGAGAGAGAGAGAGAGAGAGAGAGAGAGAGAGAGAGAGAGAAAATCAGAGACATCAGAGACAGTGTCCAAGCCCTGAGTGCAAGGCCCAGGGTTGGCTCAATAAATAAATAGATGCTATGATAGTAAAAGGTAGAATGTTGGGGAAAGAAGACCAGCAGAAGGAGAAAGGATAAGCTGGGTGCTGGGGGCTCATGCCTGTAAACCTACATACTCAGGAGGCTGAGCTCTGAGGATTACGGTTCAAAGCCAGCCTGGGCCAGAAAGTCCATGATTCTCTAATCTCCAATAAATCAGCAAAAAATTGGAGTAACACTGTGGCTCCAGTGGCAGAACACTAGCCTTGAGTTGAAGAGTTGAGGGACAGAGCCCGGGCCCAGAGTTCAAGTCCCACAACTGACCCTCTCTCCAAAAAAAGTAACATAATTTCAACAATATAAATTATATGCATGTATGAAACTACAACTATGAAACCTCTGTAAATTTACAGTAATTAAAAATTATATGCATACTATACACTACATATACTATATGGTATTTTTAAAGTTTCTAAAGCTGAACATTAATAAAATTAAGAATAAGAGATAAAAGCAGCAATGTTTGGAGAGTTTGGAGTTTGGAGAGTTCAAAGACATTCTCTCAATTAGCAAAACTAGTCAGCAAAATTCAAACTGAGCTGATCTAAACTTAGTAACACTACAATAACAGCCTTAGAAAAAATATGCAATGCTACTATTAATTTATAAATCCCAGCAAGTATTGCTCCCAAAACAAGTCTTTCAAAGCCATACAATTCTTACTAACATTTTATTCAATACATACATAGCATTAGTCCAAGTAATTATTTATAAAAGCACCTTAGCTGTGGCCTAAAGTTCTAAGATAGATGATATCCCTATTTTACATATTCAGAAGGACACAAAGGTATGTAATTTACTGAAGGTCACATAAAATAGGCAAATGCGACTACTGTGATCTACTTGAATTAAATCTTGTGTCAAGTGTTACAAAGCAAATTCATCATCAACCCACGACTTTCCTTTCCCACCTTTTGGGAGGTATTGACTTTGCAAATGTAAATGGTATACTTAAAAGAACACTGATAATAGCTGGGCACCAGAGGCTCCTGCCTATAATCCTGGTTACTAAGTAAGCTGAGAGGATGAGAGCTGAGGATCACAATTTGAAGCCAGACCAACAGGCAAGACTATAAAACTCTGACCTCCAGAAATGAAGCTATGGCTCATGTGGTAGAGTGTTAGCCTTGAATAGAACACCCAGGCCCTGAGTTCAAGCTCTGGGACTAGCACAAAAAAACCCCACTGAAGATCAAAACCATTAAAGGGGTGTGCATGCAGCAGCAGCAGCAGCAGGATCTCTCAGTGGCTCCAAGGGACTGTCACACCTCATGCTGGGCTGTAAATTCCTACACAGACTGGCTAAGGATACATTGCATAGGCTTGGCAGGCTTGGATCCAGCTGGTTTTTAAGACCTTTAAACAATAGCCCAGGACAATTTACCAAAATCACAACTTTTTTTACTAACCAGATATTTTTGTAAACAGACACAGAAGGCTTAGTCTTGTAACTATCTCCAACAGATGCAGTCTCAACACTTGCACACCTGTTAACACTATTTTTTGTGCTTTTTTAAAAAAAATTATTATTATTTTATCTATTTTGCCTCATTTTTCTCAAACTGACTCTGGAATCTTGATCTTAAAAGGGGGTTTATGGGTAAAGGTCCAACTTCTGTAACTTTTCAAGCTGACTTCAAGGGCGTTGATCCTACCTAGCCAGGAACCTATAACCTTAGCCTATTTTACAAAGAGGTTATCAGGGTTAGATGTCATTAAGAACAATATTTTAACTTTTGACAACTGCACAGACCTTTTCTCCAGCTACAGCAGTGTAGCTTGTTTAGCACTCTGGTTTGCAAAAACATCTTTTTGGATGACTTAGGAATGTGATCTCTAGTGACCCTAACAATGCCTGTTACCTTTGCAGGCCTTTAGACATATATCAATGGACTCTCAGGTTTACAAACTTTTTCCTGAGCAGATGAATTTCATGTAGCTGATGTCAACTCAAAAGTTACGGCCAATTAGAGCTTTTGGCACATAAAGGGCTTGAGATATAAACTATTCCCCACATTTTATAACATTAACTTTACTATCACAGGGGACTGGCAAGTTCCTGTCCCTTACAAGGTAGTCATTAGGCATGCTTAAAAACTGTCTTTCCATGACCTCCCGGCTCTGACCAGTTTTGAAGGGCCACACACAAATGACTCTAGGATCTGACATTTCTGCCATCCAAGAAGTGGCTTACTGCCCCTGGATGCTCCTCCATTGCTCTTGTCCCAGGTGTGTCTTCTTTACACTGTGATAAATTCCTCATTGGCATTTCCCTCAGCGGGTCACTGGACTTGAACTCAGGGCCTGAGTGCTGTCCCTCAGCTCACCAGCTCAAGGCCAGCACTCTGCCACTTTGAGTCCCAAAGTAACTTTGCTTGCTCTTTCAGCACTATGCTGGGTGAGTAGAGGTGACAGTATCACAGGAACCCTTTTCTTCCCGGGCTGGCTTCGAACCAGTTTCAGATCAATGAGTCTTACAAATGGCCATTTTACTCCAATTAAAAGCAACAAGGTGGTCAACATAGAAGTAGCTTTTAAGCATGCTCTTACCTGAAACTTACTAAAAGCCAAAGTTACATCTAACAAACTTGTAAGAATCCTCTGTGCTTTGCTCTAGGCTTGCTGGAAACTGTTAAAAAAAAAAAAAACCTATAAGAGCAAACTAGAATAGCAATTATTTTGGTAATCCTAATTTTTCCTTTGTGCACATTGAGGCCAATGTTAAGAACAATTTTACATTTAAACTTTATATCCAAAAATCCATTCCTAATTTTTTAAAGTCTCTTATTAACCACTTTTAATATTTCATACTTTAGTATTCATTTGCATTTAAAAAAATCTCTTAAAATCTTGAGGTCAAGTTGTCATTCATTGTCTCTTGGCTGCTTGTTTTTATACATTAAAACTTTTAAACTCAAATGACCATTTTTCCTTAATGCAAGCATGACAGTCACCATCACATACCACGAAGCTAGACTTAAAACCTTTATAACTTTTTAAAACATCCTAATTGTAGAACATAATTGAAAGCAAGTCACATTATACAAATAAACTTTTTAACTCTCTTTTTAAGTCCAAGGGACAGTTTTAGCAATACTACAGATCATCACATCACTAATTTTAACCATCATATTTCAGTGTCTATCTACAGGGAAAAGGGACAGAACAAAGATGGGCCACTTGGCTCCTCCTATGGAATGGGCACATACCCAATCTGACTCTTTAGGGTTAGATGAAATGCATTTGTGCGAGCTTGCCCTCTTTCACCATGCGTGGACTCCTCCCAGGGCCTGTCCCACCATGCATGACCAGTTGAACTGCACTTCTGCCTGTCCACTCCTTACCTCTAAAGATAGGTCTTCTAAGTTTTCCCTTTTCTTATCTCTTGGTTCACGAATGAAATACACAGTTTTAGACAAACAGAATAGGTAACATCTTTGACAGTGTTAAACTAACCTTTACATTTAAATTTCTAATATTTATCCCCAAATTTTAGCCAAGGGAACTAAATCCCAAACTGCCAATGCATTTTTGTTAAGCCAGATAACTTGATTACAGTATAAACGGCCTTATTCATTTTAAAATATTAGTTTTAAAAATACCAGATTTTCTAATTTGCAAGTTAAAGAATCTTTAAAAAGCCATTTAAAACAATGTGAAGATTCTTTAAAAATTTGGTAATGTCCAGACCTCATAACCTTTTATATTTTAAATTTAAACTCAACAAATTGTTACAGCATGCTGACAATTCTTATCTTTAAACATGTTCACACACACACACACAAAACACTCACACAGATCTTAAAGCACACAAAAATCAAAATCAGTTGTACATACACTATTTAAAGTTTTTAAACAAAAATTTAAGACAGTATTTCTTTTAAATTAGGTACCTTTGTTGGGCTTCATTTTCCCAGAGCTTGCTTGTTTAGCAAGACAATTCACTAATTAGTCATTTGAATCCCTTCTGTCAGAGGAAGGCTGGGGGTGGGAGGGATCACCTTAAACTAAACTGGCCTGATTTTTACCCAATTTTAGACAAGAGCACTTTACAAATTGTTACATTGTCATGACTAGCTGAAAAAGTCCAAACCAGTCAAACAGCCTTCAACACCCTCCCTGACAGCAGCCTCCACAAGGAGAAAATGTAGCTTGAGGCTTGAAGGGAATCAAACTAGATCAGCAACCTTCCATGCCTCACAGGGAGGGTGGGCATAGCAGGCCTGTGACCAAGCCCAGCCAGAGGCTGGAACTTTTATTCCCCTAGAGATGTTCAAATAAAAAACACAAACACAAATAAACACAAAAACCAAGGATCCACATTTAAAACTGGTACCAATTCTAAAAAAGAACTAGACAAGACAACAACCAAAGGCTGAGTTTTGGACTAATGGACCCCCAGCTCATCCCTACCAGAACTCTGTGCTGCTCCCACTCAGCAAGCTGAATCCAGATTCTGCTGAGTGAGCCTGCCACTTTCACTCAGACCTTCCCTACTCCAGGAAACATAGAACAGAAAACACACTGAAGTAAACAAGACAGACAAGTGGCCACAAAGACAAAATCAGGTCTCAGTGAATGGGGTGACATCTCAACTCCACTTATCAGGGGATTCAAACCTCCTCTACTCATTCCAGAGGATTTTTCTTTTAGATTCTTCTGAGATCTCCAGGGAGCACAGGACACATTTCAAAGGGGTTATACCACTCAGGTGTGATTCGCAGCACCCCATTAAATGAATATACCCCCTCTCTTTTACCCCTTTGAAATGAACCAGCAGGAGGTCAAGAGGAGTAAGTTTGCTTTGTCCTTGCCCTATCTCTATAAACAAAAGTAGCCAGACAAATACACCAACGACTAGGAGGGAAAAAGAGTGCTAGCCTTGAACTGAAGAGCTGAGGGACAGCGCCCAGGCCCAGAGTTCAGGCCCCACAACTGGACCGCCCAAAAAAAAAAAAAAAAGGGAAAAAGAAATAGGTTAGATACCGACACCACCGGCGTCGCCGTGGATTGGAGATGTCCAAACACTGGATTGCGGCGTCTCCGGGGGGTCGACTGGGCCTGTTAGGAGGGGGGTCAATTATCCCAAAAGGTTGAAAGATTGGGCGCTTAGGAGATTGGTGGGAGTCATCACCCCCCCAGAGGGTGGGTGAAGTCGCCGCTCGCAGTTTCCAGAATGAAGGAATAAAATTTAGACTTAATTATAAGGAGGAAGGGCACTGAGCTGCGGGCCGGTATCCGACAGCGAGTCTGAAAAAGAAATGGGATGAAGAATGGAGTCGGGGGTGTGGTCACTCCAGGCGCTCTGATGTAGGGGCCCTCGTGCGTGCGTCACAAATCACTGATGCAAAGACATCCATCCCTATTGATGCTCTAGCGAGGTCCCCCTAGTTCCACCCAAGTGACAGTCCTAGAGCCTGATCAATCATGGGCTGCACAAAGTGAACAAGTTTGTCAGATAGACTCAAGCAATAAAGAAGGTCAAAAAAGAGGCTGCATAAGCAGGCCAGAAAGCTCGGTAGACACCAGGATGTGACCCAGAGTAGCAACAAAGACCAGTCCCAAAAGCATAAAGTACCTCCTAAGACAATTAAAAACCAGTCATAAATCAACATACCAACACAGAGACACACAATGGATGGTCTTAAAAACTACTCAGCGAGGCTGCCACCCTCAATGAGCAGTTCTAAGCACCAACAAGACTTAATATGAACAGCGAGCATGGCAGACTGCTGGTCGACAGTCTGTTCAGAAGGGCTCTCAGAGAGGACCGGGCACTAGGTGCCAGGCCTCGGGGAGCAGCCCACCAGAGGGTTCAGGGGGACGTCTCCCACTGACTCTGCCGGCAGCCTTAAAGCATGTCCACCAAGGCTATTCGTCAGCCCCAAGACCACACCTGCAGGCTTTCATATGCAAACAGAAGGGCTCTCAGACAGAGAGGACCGGGCACTATGCGCTGGGCCTCGGGGAGCAGCCCACCAGAGTTCAGACAGTCTGTTCAGAAGGGCTCTCAGAAAGAGAAGGACCGGACACTAGGCGCCAGGCCTCAGGGAGCAGCCCACCAAAGGGTTCAGGGGTTGAGGGGATGTCTTCCACTGATCCTGCTGGCACAAATACAAAGCTTGCAAGCAACTCTCAAATTGGTTATAACCAGTATAAATCGGCAATGCCTCAAAACTTACCAGACGTTTCTAGCGACTCAATGATCAAGGTATCTGGGTGGCCTGTAAAGGGGCTTCCGGGCCAATGCACCAAATGTAAAACCCAGAGACTGGAGAGCCCGAAAAGACCACCAGCGACCAAAGATCAATGCAAGCAGCAATGAGTCGTTTATTGACGAGCTCGAGCACGGACCCCTCTGTGCACTAATGTCCGAGTGCAGAGAGAGGCCCCCAAAACAGGGTTACAGCACCTATCTCTGATCCCAAGCCCGGGTAGGGGTCTGGAATGTGTTAAATTCAGCTCCAGATCCGGGAGTGTCTGGGGCTCGAGGGCGGGTAGAATAGCAGCTGCATTCTTCAAGCAGGTCTAATACAAAAATGGCAAATACAGGTCTATCTGGTATATATATATATATATATATATATATATATATATATATATATATATGTGTGTGTGTGTGTGTGTGTATATATATAATATATAAAAAATATTATATATCATATATATTATATATATTATATTATATATGAATATATATAAATATACACATATTTTATACATTATATATATGATATTTATAATATATACTATATAATATATGCTATATATAATATATATTATATATACTATATAATATATATAGCATATATTATATATAGCATATATTATATATAGTATATATAATTTATATATGATACTATATAGTATATATATATAATTCTATATATATTATATATGTACTATATTATATATAATTATATATAATATAACATAATATATATTATACATTATATATAATATAATTATAATATATGTATAATATATAAAAATATATAATATATAAAATATGTGTATATTTATATATAAATATATATTATATATATAAAAATGTAATATATAAAAATATAAAATAAATAAATAAATATATATATATATATATATATATCATGCTTCTCAGCATGTCCTTTGTTCTCAACAGTGGATGGTCCTGTGTTCATAGCCCACAACATTAGCTTTTCACCTGAGCATTTGTTAAAATTCCAGGCTTACTAAATCATAATCTTCATGTTAACAAGTTCCCAGATGGCTCTTATGAATATTCAAGCTTGAAAAACAAGTTGCAGAGGATATTAAAACAGATTGTAAGAACTTACAATCACTTGGATGGGAGCTCCTACACAGCAATGGGAAGGCTGAGGCAGGAGGATAGTTTTGAAGGCCAGCCTGTAATAGATAATGAGACTGTGTCTCAAAAATAAACAAATAAAATCACATATAGACAGATAAGTTGATAAATTGTAATCAATATTAAAAGAATATATAAGAACATAAACAGAACTTTTTGTTACTAAATGACAATACCAACAAGTGAAAAGGGAGTGGTTATTATGATGGAGGAGGGGATCATCTGGAAATTAAAAGAAAAGAGTAAAAGCATTGATGTGTAAATATTGAACAAAGCATGATATTTAGCATTTCCTGCCAATAAATTTTGGCAGTTTAAATTTGTAATATTCTGCAGACAGCAGGTGATAACTTTTCAACAATGAACCAGGGCAAAAACAGGTCAGAGATTAAGCCTCCACAGAACAAAAGCCAGGATCCCTGGGGGCAGCAGTTCTGAATCTGAATGGGGCACAGGGGGAGGGAGAGAAGGAAGGGAATGGATTTGGGGGAAGGTTGGGTGCATCACAGCCACTTCCAGAGTTTTTCTTAAGTAAAAGCCATGCTCCTTCCCCATAGGAGAAAGCAGACTTCCAAACCAGCTGGAGAGAGTGGAAAACCTTATTGTGGTTATGCTGGAGCATAGCCCACTTTTTCCCCTGTAATCTGGATGTTATTCATCCCATTATACAGATGAGAAAACAGATCCATTAAAAATTAAGCAACCTGTCCAAGGTCTTACATGGAATCTAGAGGCCCAGGCAACCTTCCAGTTATTCCTCCTCCCAGCCATTCCTTTTGGTGATGCTACACAGCTTCTAGATAGGGTAAAGAGGCTACATGGCTGCAAGCACAATGAGCTTGCAATCAGTAAAGGATGCTGCAAATTTCCTAATAATTTCCCTGTATACCTCTGCATTCCCTAGCTTGTTTTCCACCACCTGATCATTCTGTCTAACTCTTTCTGAAATGACTCAGGCCAAAAATCACATCTGGAAAGGCTCTGCTTCATCTTCCAGTGGTGCATACTTACAATCTTTCTTGGTAGTTGTAAACTACTTAGAAGTAGACATCATCTTATGCTTTGCCTATACTTGGCAGATAATCAATTTTTCTAACAAATATTAAAATGGATGAGAAGAAGCAAGTGATAAACCTTGATGGAAAGATAAGGCATAGAGGGTCAGAGTGCTTGCCTATAATCCCAGCTATCATAGAGGTGAAGGTAGAAGGATCAGGAATTGGAAGCCAGCCTAGGCAAATCAATGTGACCCTGTATTAAACAATATAGAGGGCTGCCCGGACTCACGCCTGTAATCCTAGATACTCAGGAGGCTGAGATCTGAGGATCATGGTCCAAAGCCAGCCCAGGCTGGCAAGTCCGTGAAACTCTTACCTCAAATAAACCACCAGAAAATTGGAAGTGGCAAAGCTCTAGCCTTGGGCTGAAGAGCTGAGGGACAGTGCCCAGGCCCAGAGTTCAAGCCCCACGACCGACCAAAAAAAATAAAATAGAATAGAGAGGGTTAAGAATATAGCTCAGTGATAGAGCTCTGGGTTTAATTCTTAGGAACAAAGACACATGCATGAGGATATTTTATCTTTACTTTATGAACTTTTCATGTACTAAGAAGTTAACCCTTTAAAAGCACTGATTTTTTTTAGGACAAATACATTCATTTTAATGGAAATCTTTTGCATTGTATTGGCTCCAGTGGTAGAACACTGACCTAGCACATGCACTGAGTTCAAACCCCAGTCCTGTTCTCCCCAAAAATTAACAATGGCAATCCCTTCCTTTACATTTTTATATAATTATTCATCTTAATACACAATAGTACTAACATATCTTACACTTTGTGGTTTTATAATTATATATATATTCTTTATATATAATATATAATTATTATATATATTATAATACTTATAGACATTTCATGTGATGTTTTAAATCTGATGTAAACATAGTGAGAATTAGCAAAAATATAGGGAAATATAACGAAAATAAAGAACATTAGTGAACAAATGCAACAGTGGTATTCACTATGTTAAAAAGTGAACTATATAACCTGTGGGTGAGGACAGGATGGAAAAACAGAGAAAGGGAAGAGGTGACATTGTCCAAAAGAAATACTCTTGGGGGCTGGGAAGGTGGCTCAGTCGTAGAGTGCTTGCCTCGCATGTATGAGGCCCTGGGTTCAATTTCTCAGCACCACATAAGCAGAAAAAATTGGAAGTGGCACTGTGGCTTAAGTGGTAGAGTGCAAGCCTTGAGCTGAAGAGCTGACAACACCGAACCCCAGAGTTCAAGCCCCACAATGGACAAAAAAATAGTACTCTTTTCCTAACTTAATGTAACTGTACTTTATAATAATAATTATAACAATAAACTTTTGTAAGAATAGTAATCAAAGATCCAATTCAGTCAGAGGCGTGATAAAGTCAGTGTAAGTTTTCCACCATGAATATCAAAAAGCAATCAGAACCTGGGTGCCTATAATGCTAGCTTCTCAGCAGACTGAGTGTTGGAAATCTCCATTGGAAGGTACCCAGAGCAGGAAATCCTATGAGACTCTTTATCTCCAATTAACCAGCCACATGTAGGAAGTGGAGCTGTGGCTAAAGTGGTACAGCACTAGCCTTGAACAAAAATAGTAAAGGGATGCCCAGGCCCTAAATTTAAGCCCCAGGACCAGTTATCCCCCCAAAAAAAAACAATGAGAGCTTTGACCAGTAGGTTAAAAACAAAAATGAAAATAAAAAATAGGGGGACAGGGAGGGATGTTGTTGTGGAGATGGGACAGAAAGGATGGCAGGGGAAAAGACAAAGGAGGAGCCAACAATGCTTGATAAGAAATGTACTCATGCCTGGCACCGATGACTCAGTCCTTTAATCTAGCTAATAAGCAGGCTGAGATCTGAGGGTTGACGTTCAAAGCCAGCTGGAGAAGGAAAGTTCGTGAGACTCTTATCTCCAATAAACCACTAGAAAATCAGAAGTGGCGCTGTGGCTCAAGCCGTAGAGAGCTTTCCTTGAGCTGAAGAGTACAAGGACAGCGCCCAAGCCCCGAATTCAAGCCCCTAGACCGACAAAAAAAAAATGTACTCATTACCTTGCTCATGTGATTGTAACCCCTCTGTACAGTATTTTCACAATAAAAACTTATTTAAAATAAATAAAAAGCAAGCTTGTGAGACAGTGACTAGATATGCTTTCTAAGCTGGTCTGCCAATGGGCTGAAGAATATTGTCTTCAGATTCATGGGATAAGAGAAGTCTTAATGAGTCTGAATACTCAGCCAATTAGAAAAGAAGCTATGAAGCTATGCAAGGACAGAGATTGATGGGTGACCTGTGATATCTCCAATGAGTGCTGCCTAGACTACATGCTACTGTCCCAATGGCACCTTTTTTTTTTTTTTTGGTCAGTTGTGGGGCTTGAACTCTGGACTTGGATGCTGTCTCTGCTCTCTTCAGCTCAAGGTGAGCACTCTACCACTTGAGCCACAGCACCACTTCCAGTTTTCTAGTGGTTTATTGTAGATAAGAGTCTCATGGAGTTTCCTGCCCAGGATGGCTTTGAACCGTGATGCTCAGGTCTCAGCCTCCTGAGTAGCTAGCATTACAGGTGTGAGCCACTGGTGCCCAGGTAATGTTCTTTCTTGTATGTTCTCACTCACTTTTTTTCCATCTTTATATATATTTCTTTGTATTGTGTGTGTGGGGGTTGTTTTTTGTTTTTTGTTTTTTTGGGTCCTTTCGTGGGCCTGAACTCTGAGCCTGGGCGCTGTCCCTCAGCTCTTCAGCTCAAGGCTAGTGCTCTACCACTTGAGCCACTGCACCACTTCTGGCTTTTTTTTTTTTTTTGCTTATGGGTGCTGAGGAATCAAACCCAGGGCCTCAAGCATGCAAGGCAAGCGCTTTACACTGAGCCACCTTCCCAGCTGTATTGTGTGTTTGAATTGAGGACCTTGTACTTGCTTGGTTGGCTTGGCTGAGCTCTATTACTTGAACCATATGTCCAGCACATGTTTTTAGCTGGTTATTTTAGACATGAAGTCTCATGGACTTTTCTAATCAAGCTGGCTTTGAATTTCAATCCTCTTGATCTCAGTCTCCTACGTAGCTAGGATTAAAGCTGTAATCCATAGATGTCCAGCTTCAAAACACATGTAGTTAATTAAAAAGAAATGTATATCTGTTAAATACTACACAGCAAGGTGGTTAGTGTATATTTTGTTTTCTCTAATCATATGGTAGAACTTGCATGAGATAAACTAAAATTAAGGTTAACTAAAAAATACTATATGGGGAAGGAGGGGGGACCAAGATGGCGACGGGGCAGTAGGGAAACGCCACAGCTCTCTCCAACCAAAAAGAGAGTTCGAGTTCCAACGCTTAATCTCCCCAAGAGACCGACAACAATAAAAAGACGAACACTCAGAGAAAAACCAGAGGCGGAGAATAACAAAAAAGAAAGAGGAAAAGAATTTCAAAACAGAGAAAAGCGAAGACCCCTCCCCCAACCTTTACTGGCCGCGCGGCAGCGCGCCAAGCCGCCGGCCAGCCGGCCCGGCGGGGGCTGTGGGAGCCCCAGAGAAACAGCAGAGACACAGGGGGCCACTTTCAGAACATCAGGTACTGGTTTGCAGAACAGCAGATCGCCAGGAACAGAGAAACCTACCAGCCGGGAGTCTCCACGAGGATCCCACCCCCACCCCTCACTCTCCACCCGAGCAGAGAGGCTCCATCCCGCCAAAGCCGCTCGGCATCAGCAGAGTGACAAAAGGACCTGCGGCAGACCACCCGGCCCGCCTGATCGCGATCGCAACGATCCAGCACTCTCCACCTGAGCAGAGAGGTTCCATCCCGCCAAAGCGGCTCGGCGCGACAAAGGGTCCTGTCTGCAGACCACCCGCCCGCCCGATCACGATCGCAACAACCCGGCGGGGTCACTTGGGCCCCAGAGGTACCAAGAAGAAGCTGCCTGAGCGTGGACACTCTTGACCCAACAGCTTCGACAGAGGCAGAGACAGAAAAGAATCACACAGAGCCACCACCGCCCAACCCAGCCCGGATTGCAACAACTGACGACCTACACCACACAGAAACAACCAGCTCCAGGGTGAGTACCCCACAGGGGAAGTGTATCCCTCAAGGGAGACCAGAGCTGGAGGGAATCCCCAGACCCTGACCTAGACTCCCTACCCCAGCACCCGGACCACAGGACCCACTAAAACTGGGAACTGTTTGAGAGCTCCACCAGCCCGTGGAGCACACTCAGCTGGCCAGGCTAGAGCAAGAGCACCCCTGGAAGGGAGCTTAAATGCCCAAGCCAGGAACAGCGCCCCTGGGTCAAGACTACCAACAGTAGAAGAAATTTGAACTGTGTCCCCCAGGCTGTATAACCTAGGGGGTATACACATCAGCACAGGCCTAACAAGCGCGCTCCAGGCTGGGGCCGGAACCAAGCCCGGGGATCCGGCGCCTGAACAACACAACCAACTCCTCCCAATTGAAGTAAAAAGCTGAGCATACGCCTCAACAGAGGGGAGAAAACCAGGAAACAACACTCCCCCGGGAAGCACGCCTGTGACAACAAAAGACCTGGAGGCCCAGGACAAGAGAAGCCCAAACCCCACCAAAACTCCACCCATATACCCTAGACTGGGAATTGGGCAACACAGGCTACCAGCACCTGATAGTAAGCAGGAGCTCAGACTGTTAAGGCGGCTCAGCAATAGAGTGATAGTCTTGGATGTATGAGGCCCTGCATCTGATTCCTCAGCATCACAAAAGCAAAAAGGGTCAGAAGTGGTGCTGTGGCTCAAACGGTAGGGTGCCAGCCTTGAGCTGAAAAAGCTGAGGGACAGCACCCAAACCTAGAGTTCAAGCCCACAACCAGCCCAAAACAAATAAACAAAAACACATCAGGAGCCCATAGCAGACTCCAGCATTTGGGAGAGTGCATCCAGAGCATCTGTTCTTCACAAGAGCACCCGTAGGAGCAAACACAAGCAGTCTAGGCTGCTCAACCCTTCCAAAGGCGGGAACTGTCAGCAATCTACAGCAGAGAGCTGAGAACCCTAAGTAAGTCAGAATAGCAGCTGGAAATAGGCTCCCAACAGAACCCAGATCAGGCACAGACTCTCTCTACCAATACAGAATCAGCAACCAAGCAAAGACAGACACACCAAAACAAAATTGAAGAGCAGTCTCCTGAACCTCCATGCGAAAATCACAGAGAAAAATCACAAGGTTTACTACCACCCAGGACAGCAAGCTCACCCCAAAAGCCAGCAGCCACACAGGGGAGAGCCCCAGTGGGAGCAAAGCAGGAATGGAAGACAAAGGCTACTTCCAAGGGTTGCTGGAGGCAATGACTCAAGAAATAAAGCGAGAAATTTATCAGAAATTGAAAGAGCACAAGGATGAACTATCCAAAGAGATACAGGGTATCAAACAAGAGATGCATGCAAAAATAGAAGCTGCACAAACCTCAATAAGAAGTGAGATAAACGCCAAATTAGAGGTAATGCATACCTCATTGAGAGGTGAGATCAGTACTCTGAGAACCAACATTGAATCCATAAAGGGATCCATTTCCTCCATGCAAACCACAATAGAAGCCACTGTCAACAGAGTGAATGAAATGGAAGGTCGAGTGTCAGATACAGAAGACAGAATACACCAACTGGACCAAAAAGTGACAGATATGGAAAAATTACTCAAATTAAACCAAAGGGATATTCAAGAGCAAGCAGATAATGCTAAAAAATTTAACCTTCGCATAATTGGAGTGGACGAAGGTGAGGAATTCCAGAGCAAGGGAATGCAACACCTATTTAACAAGATAATCAATGAAAATTTTCCCCACCTCAAAAACGACCATCTTAACTACATCACAAAAGCTTATCGAACACCCAACAAGCAAGACCCCAGGAGAAACACTTCTAGACACATTATAGTAAAAATGATAGATCTGAATAATAAGGAAACAATCCTGCATGCAGCAAAAATGAAGAAGGAGCTATACTACAATGGGAAAAAAATAAGAATTACTGCAGATCTCTCCACACAAACAATGAATGCAAGAAAAGCCTGGGAAAGCACCATACGAGCCCTGAGAGCCAATAACTGCCAACCCAGACTGATCTACCCGGCAAAGCTAGCATTCACATTTGATGGAGAACTGAAAACTTTTAATAGCAAAGAAAAACTAAATGAATTCATAAACATTAAGCCAGCATTACAAAGAATTCTAAGAGGGGGGACACAACCTGAAGAAAGCAGCCAGGAACTGGGGCCTGCCCCAAACAGGCATTACTCAAAGTCTAACTGAGCAAGCACAGGAGGAAAGGAAAAAAGAAAAACTTAGGAAAACGGAATGGCAGGGACAACAATGCATCTCTCTATACTTTCTCTTAATATAAATGGGCTGAATTCGCCAATTAAAAGAAAACGAACTGAGGACTGGATAAGAAAACAAGACCCATCCATCTGTTGCCTTCAGGAGACCCACCTCTCAGCCAAACATACAAACAAACTCAGAGTGAAGGGGTGGAAAAGGATCTACCAATCAAACGCCCCCAGTAAGAAAGCAGGTGTAGCTATCCTGATATCTGACAAAATAAACTTTTCATTAAAATCAGTACAGAAAGACAAGGACGGACACTACATATTAATAAAGGGAACAATCCAAGAGGAGGATATAACCATCATCAACTTATATGCCCCAAATATTGGTGCACCCAGATATGTCAAACAAATCCTCTCAAACTTACAGAATAAAATAGATCCCAATACGATAATACTAGGAGACTTTAACACACCACTCTCACCAAAGGACAGGTCTACCAACCAGAGGATTGGCAAAGAAGCTACCGAATTAAGAGAGGCCATACTGCAAGCGGAATTAACTGACATCTACCGAGTATTTCACCCTAAAACAACACAGTACACATTCTTCTCAGCAGCTCATGGAACTTTCTCCAAAATAGACCATATCATAGTTCATGCAAGGAACTTAAGCAAATACAAAGGGATCGACATAATCCCCTGTATCCTATCTGACCACAGTGGAATCAAGCTAGCTCTCAATAACAAAGCATACAGCAGAAATTTCTCCAATACATGGAAATTGAACAGCACACTCCTTAACAATGCCTGGATAACAGAAGAGATCAGAGAAGAAATAAAGCATTTCCTACAACTCAATGAAAATGAAAACACCTCACAAAGAAACTTGTGGGACACAGCAAAAGCAGTCCTGAGGGGCAAATTTATTGCCCTCAGTGCCCACATCAAGAGAATGGAGACAGACCAAGTAAATAATCTCATGTTGCAATTAAAACAGCTAGAAAAACAGGAAAAAATGGAACCTAAAGCTACTAGAAGAAGCCAGATAACCAAATTAAAAGCAGAGATTAACCAATTAGAAAATCAGAAAACCATAACCAAAATAAACCAAACAAAAAGCTGGTTCTTTGAAAAAATAAACAAAATTGATGGCCCATTGGCTAGATTAATTAAAAAAAGAAGAGAGGAAACCCATATTAATAGAATTAGGGATGCCACGGGAAACATCACCACACGTACCCAAGATATCCAAACAATTCTAACAGACTACTTTCAAAAGCTATACTCTCTAAAGGAAGAAAATCGGGCAGAAATGGATGCATTTTTAGAGAAATACAAGTTGCCCAAACTGAGCAAAGAAGAAGTTAACCAATTAAATAAGCCAATATCCTATAATGAGATACAGGAAGCTATCAAAAGTCTTCCAACAAAAAAAAGCCCAGGACCAGATGGATTCACAGCAGAATTCTATAAGACCTTTAAACAAGAACTAATACCCATACTCCTCAAGCTCTTCAGAGAAACAGAGAAGGAAGGAGCTATCCCAAACTCATTCTACGAAGCCAATATCACACTCATCCCCAAACCAGGCAAAGACCCAACCAAAAAGGAGAATTACAGGCCAATCTCCTTGATGAACACAGATGCAAAGATCCTTAACAAGATTCTAGCTAACAGAATCCAGAAACACATAAAAAAAATAATTCACTATGACCAGGTAGGCTTCATCCCAGAGACACAGGGATGGTTTAACATACGTAAGTCAATAAATGTAATCCAACATATCAACAGAGCCAAGGTCAAGAATCACATGATTATCGCTACAGATGCAGAAAAGGCCTTTGACAAAATTCAACATTCATTCATGCTAAAAGCTCTGGAGAAAATAGGAATAGAAGGAACATTTCTAAAAACAATAAAAGCCATTTATGACAGACCAATAGCCAATATTATACTTAATGGGGAAAAGCTACAACCAATTCTCCTAAAATCAGGAACAAGGCAAGGATGCCCACTGTCTCCACTCCTCTTCAATATAGTCCTAGAACCCTTAGCCAGGGCAATAAGGCAAGAAAAAGACATTAAAGGGATCCTCATAGGAAAAGAAGAAGTTAAACTATCCCTTTTTGCAGACGACATGATACTATACCTCCACGATCCCAAAAACTCCATCCCCAAACTCTTAGAAATCATAAATCACTTTGGCAAAATAGCAGGATACAAAATAAACCCACAAAAATCAGTTGCCTTCCTATACACAGATAATGTACAGGAAGAGAGGGAAATAAAGGGAGCAACCCCATTCACAATAACCTCCCGAAAAATAAAATATTTAGGAATTAACCTAACCAAAGATGTAAAAGAACTATTTAATGAGAACTATAAAAAGTTAAAGAAAGAAATTGCAGAAGACACTAGGAAATGGAAAGACCTCCCATGCTCCTGGATAGGCCGACTTAATATAGTAAAGATGGTAATACTTCCAAAACTAATATACAAATTCAATGCAATTCCTATTAAAATCCCAATGACGTACATCACTGAAATACAGAAAACAGTCCAAAAATTCATATGGAACAACAAAAGACCTAGAATAGCCAAAACAATTCTAGGGGATAAAGACAATATGGGAGGGCTATCCATGCCGAACTTCAAACTCTACTACAGAGCTATAATAACAAAGACAGCATGGTACTGGCACAAAAACAGACCCGAAGACCAATGGAACAGAATAGAAGATCCAGAAATAAATCCACAGGCCTACAGCCAGCTGATATTCGACAAAGGAGCCAAAGACATACAATGGAAGAAACACAGCCTCTTCAACCGTTGGTGCTGGGAAAACTGGGCAGCCACATGCAGAAAACTAAAAGTGGACCCCAGCCTATCACCATGCACCAACATCAACTCAAAATGGATTAAAGACCTTAACATTAAACCTGAATCTCTGAAACTACTGCAGGACAGAGTAGGAGAGACACTTGAACTAATAGGCACAGGAAGGAACTTCCTGAACAGAGTCCCAGGGTCGCAACAAATTGGAGAGAGACTCGACAAATGGGACTACCTTAAAATAAAAAGCTTCTGCACAGATAAAGCTATCGCAACCAAGCTAGAAAGACAACCAACTAATTGGGAAAAAATATTTACCAGCAATATATCAGACAAGGGGTTAACATCCTGTATATACAGGGAACTCAAGAAACTAATCCCTCCCAAACCCAACACACCAATTACTAAATGGGCAAGGGAACTAAAGAGGGACTTCTCAAATGAAGAAATAAAAATGGCAAAGAAACACATGAGGAAATGTTCATCATCCCTGGTGGTGAAGGAAATGCAAATAAAGACAACCCTGAGATACCACCTTACCCCAGTCAGAATGTCCCACATCCACAAATCAGCCAACGACAAATGCTGGAGGGGATGTGGAGAACGAGGAACGCTATTACACTGCTGGTGGGAATGTACACTCATACAACCACTTTGGAAAGCAGTCTGGAGGGTCCTTAGAAAGCTAAAGATTGACCTCCCTTACGACCCAGTCATACCACTTCTAGGCATCTACCCTGAACAACAGGAACCAATATACAAGGACACGTGCACCTCCATGTTTATTGCAGCACTGTTCGCAATAGCTAGGATATGGAAACAACCTAGATGCCCCACCACAGATGAATGGATCCAAAAATTGTGGTATCTATACACAATGGAATATTATGCAGCCATTAGAAATGACAAAATAATGGCATTTGCAGGGAAATGGATGGAGCTAGAAGGAATCATGTTGAGCGAGGTAAGCCAAGAACGAAGAGACAAACAGTACATGGACTCCCTGATAAGTGGATGATGAATCCAAAAGGTTAGGTGATATGACAAAACTAACAGGACTTAAGAAACAAAGAACTCCCACTCATCTGGTTGAACCACTACTAAATATCCCCATGCTGCTGATCACATATATGGTATATAACATATGAGCACCGTTATATATTACAGACTGTGATAGACAATTTGCTCCAGGAAAGTTAGAATGAACTTGTGACTTTAAATGAGCATCATTATTCCACAATACTGTGAATTTCTGGAAATTAAGTAATCACTTAATCACGATCAAAAAAAAAAAAAAAAAAGAACCTTGGGGAAGGGAGGGAGGGAGGGGATGGTAGGGGGAAAACAATGGAGGGGGTAACAATGTTCAAGAGGAAGTGGAAGTGTACTCATTACCTCACTCATGTAACTGTAACCCTCTGTATAGTATCTCTACAATAAAAAAAATTAAAAAAAAAAATACTATATGGGGCTGGGAAAGTGGCTCAGTGGTAGAGTGCTTGCCTTGCATGCATAAGCCCTGTGTTTGATTCCTTAGCACCACATAAGCAGAAAAAGCTCGAAGGGGGACTGTGGCTCAAGTGGTAGAGCACTAGCCTTGAGCTGAAGAGCTGGAGGAAAGCGCCCAGGCCCAGAATTCAAGCCCCACAACCGGCAAAAAAAAAAAAAAAAAAAAACTATATGATATAATATGCTTTGAAAATGTATCATTAGATATTGAATTCAATTTGAAATAAACACTTAGACATTTATCCTTGATTTTAACCAGTATATGTAGAAATATTTAATAGTTTTCAGAAATTTTCTATTTGCATTTCAAGAATCAAACTAGGCTTTAATTCCCATGTCCTGCATAGAGAGCAGGAAATGTTTCTTTTTCTGTTTTTATTTCCCCCTGTTAATCCTGTTATGCTAAAATCCTTACTAAACCTCAAAAAAATTTTTTTGAATCAAGCTTCATTGGACAAAGGTTGCTCAACATTTTAACCCAATCCATTCAGAAAAAAACCTAAAGACTCCATCTCCCGTTAACCAGCAGAATGCTGGATTAGAGGCATTCCTCAAATGGTAGAGCACCAGCTTTGAGCAAGGGGGGGGGATGGTTGTGGGGTTTGAACTCTGGGCCTGCCTCCTGTCCCTAAGCTCTTCAGCTCAAGGCTAGCACTTTATGATTTGAGCCACTTCCAGTTTTTTCTGTTTATGTGGTGCTGAGGAATCAAACCCAGGGCCTCATGCATGCAAAGCAAGCACTCTACCACTGAACCACCTTGCTAGCCCCTCTGCACATTACCTTTATAATAGCAACAAACTTAGCTGGTGGCCCGTGGCTCACGCGTATAATCCTAGCTACTCAGAAGGCTGAGATCTGAGGACTATGGTTCAAAGCCAGCCCAGACAGGAAAGTCCGTGAGACTCTTACCTTCAATATACCACTAGAAAACCATTAGTGGTGCTGTGGCTCAATTGGTAGAGTAATCGCCTTGAGCCCAAGAGTGCAGGGACAGGGCCCAAACCCAGAGTTCAAGCCCCATGACCGACAGATAATAATAATAATAATAATAATAATAATAATAATAATAATAACAAACTTTTATAAAAATCAAATTTCACTAACTAGTAGTACTTTATCCGTGTGAAGATGATGTATTAGTGAATGACAAGTTCTAGAGATGCGTAATGAGAATGGCTAAGAAGATGTATTTGTTTAGAAGGAAGGAGAAATACTTTACTATTCTGAGTTTTTGTTTTTGTTAGTTTGTTGGGGTTTTTTGGTCAGTCATGGAGTTTGATCTCTGGGCTTGAGCTCTGTCCCTGCACATTTCAGCTCAAGGTGAGCACTCTACCGCTTGAGCCACAACACAACTTCCAGTTTTCTAGTGGTTCATTGCAGAGAAGAGTCTCATGGAGGGCTGGGAAGATGGCTCAGTGGTAGAGCGCTTGCCTTGCATGCATGAGGCTCTGGGTTCATTCCTCAGCACCACATAAGCAAAAAGGAAAAAGCCGGAAGTGGCGCTGTGGCTCAAGTGGTAGAGCACTAGCCTTGAGCTGAAGAGCTGAGGGCAGTGCCCAGGCCCAGAGTTCAGGCCCACGACTGGACCCAAAAATAAAAAAAAAGTTCAAAAAAAAAGAGTCTCATGGACGACTTTCCTTCCAGGGCTAGCTTTTAACAGTGATCCTCAGATCTCAGCCTGCTGAGTAGCTAGGATTACAGGCGTGAGCAACCAGCCCCTGGCTTATTCAATACTATATTTACTCTGTTCATGTAGGAATCTTCTTTTTTTGTTGTTGTTGGTTGTGTGGCCTGAACTCGGCCTGGGCGCTGTCCCCCAGCTCTTCAGGTAGACCAGGGCTCTACCACTTGAGCCTCAGTCCCACTTTGAGCTTTTTCTGCTTATGTGGTGCTGAAGAATCGAACCCAGGGCCTCATGCATGCAAGGCAAGCACTCTACCATTGAGCCACCTTCCCAGTGCCTCATGTGGGAGTCTTTCTCACTCTACAGCTCAAAAGATGAAGAGATAGAATTGGGTTATTATCTGATTTCTCTCTTAAGCCATAAGTGTTACTAAAAAAAGAAAAACTCAGCAAATCTATGCAAGTTCTTGTAAGGTCCGCTCCTGGATGGCGAGCAGACTCCACCCTCCTCGCAGCAAAGTCTCCACCCAGTACCTGCGTTACCTAGGCAACTGGGACAACTGGAAGAGGTCACATCTGCATTGGCTGAGGTCACATCTGAAATTGATGTGGCCACACCTTCTCCCCCCCATACCCTAGATAAGGGCTAGCCCAGGCCCAGACTCTCCCTTTTCTCTCTCTGTTCGTTTCTAGTTCTCTGCTCTCTCTCTGTTCTATTCTAGCTCTCTCTCTCTGTTCTTACCTCTCTCTTGCTCTTTTCTAGCTCTCTCTGCTCTCTCTCTGTTCTAGCTCACTGTTCTATTCTAGCTCTCTCTCTGTTCTATTCTAGCTCTCTCTGTTCTATTCTAGCTCTCTCTCTGTTCATTTCTAGCTCTCTGTTCTTTTCTTGCTCTCTCTGCTCTTTTCTAGCTCTTTTCTCTCTTTTGCCAGCCACGTGGAGTGCCAACCTTACCTTGTCCCAGCAGGTCTACTGAATAAACCTACCCCTTACCTGAATACCACATGAGTGCTGGTGCAGTTCTTACTCGGTTAGCTCTTTTTAAAAACCTAACAGTTTTTCAAGTGAAAATTCACATGAATGTGGCAGGTTTGAATTCCACAAACACATCTATATAAGTAACACTTTGTCCCTTCTTTTTTTTTTTTTTTGTAACAAATAGTTTTAGAGCTGGACATGGTGACCCATATTTGTAATCACAAAACTCTGGAAGCTTGATGCAAGAGGATCATGAGTTCAAGGCCAACCAGGCTGCAAATGGATACCTTGTCTCAAAAAAAAAAGAAAGAAAGAAAAGAAAAGAAAAATGCAAGCAACTAAGTATTTCTACTAATACTCACTAAGATTTTCCTTGTCTCTTGGAAGTTCACAAGAAGCCATGTGCGGTTTATATATGTATTCAGTATAGATTCATAAGCAGTTGCAGAACAACTGGCAGTGGAGGTATGATAGACACTAGCCTTGAGCAAAACAAGTCAGGGACAGCAAGTAGGCCCTGAGTTCAGGCCCCAGCATTGTCAAACACACACAGAAAAAAAGTTTGGAATATTCTTCTTTGTATGTGTGTGGAGGCCAAAAGGTGAGACAGTGTCTCTATATAGCTAGCCCAAGCTATCCTTGAGGTTACAACCTTCCTGTCTCAGCAGCTCAAATGCTAGGGTTACAAGTATACGCCACTAATCTTGTTTCTTTGTTTTTCCATATAAATTTTAGGATATGTTTGTCCAGATATACAAACAAATCTTGCTGGAATCCTGATACAAATGAAACATCTATTTGAGAAAATTTTTAATATTTATTAGCTTTAGTCTTCTAAACCATAAACTCAGTCTGTCCATTAATTTATTTTTTCTTTCATTTCTTTTATTGACATTGCATAGTTTTCAGCTTACAAGTCCCATACATGCTTGTTAGACTTACGAAGAAATATTTCATTTTTTGGAGTGATTATTGTTTTGATTTTAGTGTGCATGTGTAATTTGTTACTGTATAAAAATATTGTAAGTAGATATTTATTGTGTTATAATACTATATTATTTATTTGTTTATTTATTTTGTTGGTCATGGGGCCTGAAGTCTGGGCCTAGACACTGTCCCTCAGCTCTTCAGTTCAAGAATAGCAATCTACCACTGGAGCCACAGTGCCAGTTCTGGATTTTTCTGCTTATGTGGTGCTGAGGAATTGAACCTAGGGCCTCATGCATGCAAGGTAAGCACTCAACTATTGAGCCACCTTCCTAAACCTACTATATTATTTATTGCGTATTTATTTTATATCTTTTTTTGGGTGGGGGAGGGTCCGGTCCTGAGGCCTGAGCTCTGTGCCTGTTGTCCCTCAGCTCTTCAGCTCAAGGCTAGCACTCTACCACTTAAGCCACAGCGCAACTTACAGCTTTTTTCTTTTTGCTTATGTGGTGCTGAGGAATTGAACCCAGGGCCTCAGGCATGCAAGGCAAGCACTCTACCACTGAGCCACCTACCCAGCCCTTTATTTGATATCTTGAGCTCTTGCCTAAATTACAAGTTTGAGATGTTTTTTCTTTTTCTTCTTTTGTAGATTTCTAGAAATTTTGTACACAAGCAATCAGTCACATTGTCTGTAAATAGATAAATAAAACAGTCTGAATGATTTTAACAGTTTTTCTTTTCATTTTCAACTTTCCTTTGTGTGTGTGTGTGTGTGTGTGTGTGTGTGTGTGTGTGTGTGTGTGTGTGTGTGTGTGTGTGTGTGTGTGTGTGTGTTGATCATGAGACTAGAATTCTAGGCCTGGGCACTGTCCTTCAGCTCTTCAGCTCAAAGCAAGGTCTCTGACTTTAGCCACAGCACTGCTTCCAGTTTTCTGGTGGTTTATTGGAGATAAGTCTCATGGACTTTCCTGCTTGGGCTGGCTTTGAACTGTGATCCTCAGATCTCCATCTCCAGAGTAGCTAAGATTATAGGCATGAGCTATCAGTGCCCATTTTTTTTTTGTTGGTTGGTTGGTTGGTTGGTTTTTTTGTTTTTGTTTTTGTTTTTTGTCAGTAGGGGTGAACTGTAGGCCTGGGCACTCTCCCTCAGCTCTTCAGTTCAAGGCTAGCGCTGTACCACTTGAGCCACAGTGCCACTTCTGGCTTTTTCTGCTTATGTACAGCTTAGGAATCAAACCCAGGGCCTTATGCATGCAAGGCAAGCACTCTACCACTGAGCCACCTTCCCAGTCCCCCTTTTTTAAAATCCATGGTTTTTTTTGCTGGTCTTATGGCTTGAACTCGGGGCCTATGTGCTGTCTCTGAACCTTTTTGCTCAAGACTAGTGCTCTGCCACTTGAGCCAAAGCTCTACTTCTGTCTTTTCACTGGTTAATTGGATATGAGTTTCACAGACTTTCCTGCCCAGCCTCCACATGTTCTGTAGATTTCAACCTCCTGAGTAGCTAAGTTTTTTTTTAGACATAATGCAAGCTTTTTGTGGCACATGATTAAAGTGGGGATGAGTGATATAGCTCAGTGGGTGGAGGCTGCTAAGATTATAGGTTAGCACCAGGTTTACTTTTCATTTGTATATTTAAAACTATTTTAAATGAAGGTTTTGATTTTAGGATTCTGGAATTTTAACTTTCTATTCTCTCCTTTGTTTTTTAATCTTCTTTACTTTTTTAAAACCTTCTTGCCGGGAACCGGTGGCTCAAGCCTGTATTCCTAGCTATTCAGGAGGCTGAGATCTGAGGATCATGGTTCAAAGCCAGCCTAGGCATAAAAGTCCGTGAAACTCTGATCTCCGATAAACCACTAGAACACTGAAGTGGTGCTGTGGCTCAAGAGGTAGAGCGCTTGCCTTGAGTTGAAGAGCACAGGGACAGCACCCAGGCCCAGAGTCAAGCCCCATGACTGACAAAACAAAAACAAAAACAAAACCACAAACCCTTGATGATGATTATTTGAGCCTTTATTAGAATTTTAGTTTGTTCATAGTGTTTTGTTTTGTTTTTTGCCAATAACTTGTGTTTGAACTCAGGACATTATGTTCACTTGCTTGTCCAGATGTCATTTTACCACTTGAACTACACTTCCACTCTAGCTTTTTGCTGGTTATTTTGGAGATGGAGTCTTGCAGACTCTCTGCATGGGCTGGCTTCAAACCACAATCTTCTGTTCTTATCTTCCTGAGTAGGCAGTATTACAGTCATAAGCCACCAGCACCCAGGTCCATAGTGGTTTTTTTTTGCTTGTTTGTTTGTTTGTTTTCGGTCTTGGGGCTTGAACTCTGGGCCTAGGTGCTGGCCCTCATCTTTTCAGCTCAAGGCTAGCGCTCTACCACTTGAGCTATAATGCCACTTCCTGTTTTCTGGTGGTTTATTGGAGATAAGGGTTTCATGGACTTTCCTGCCTGGGCTGGCTTTGAACCGTGATCCTCAGATCTCAGCCTCCTGAGTAGCTAGGATTACAGGCGTGAGCCCCCGACACCCAGCTCATAGTGTTTTTTTAATGTATTTCTTCAGATTATGAAACTAACATGCTGCCTCATACTAAGATGATAGGTACAGTGAATTTCTTTCTATAGATTTCTATAGATATTTGCAATAAATATTGCCCTGTACATACATAATTTATCACAGCCTACCTCTGGTGTCATTTATCACTTTGAGTGAAGTAAATAAAACTTTCACTCTCTGTGTCTTAGCCAACCCTGTGGTAGATTTCCTTCATTATGACAAAAAACATGAGGAAAACAAATTATAAGGAAAAATAGGTTATTTTGACTACCAAGGTATTAATCCCTGGTCACTTTTTTGTTGTTGTTGGTCATGCGGCCTGATCTCTGGGCCCTGGCACTGTCCATCAGCTTTTTAGCTCAAGGCAACTGCTCTACCACTTGAGCCACAGTGCTGAGCCAACCTCCCACCCTTCCCTGGTCACTTTTGAAGTATATGGGATGAGAATGATTTGGAAGCTACTGGTCCTCTGTCTTTTTCTATGTGTAACCACATTGACTTTCTTTCTGTGTTTTTTGTTTTGTTTTGTTTTGTTTTAGTTTTAGGTTTATTTTTTTGGTTGGTCTTGGGGCCTGAACTCTGGGCCTGGGCATTGTCCCTCAGCTCTTTAGCTCAAGGATAGTGCTCTACCACTTGAGCCACAGCACCACTTCTGGCTTTTTCTGCTTATGTGGTACTGAGGAATCGAACCCAGGGCCTCATGCATGCAAGGCAAGCACTCTACCACTGAGCCACCTTCCCAGCCTCACCACATTGACTTTCTTATTTCAAATTTTTACCAACTCTATTTTGGAATCCACTGAAGGGAATTTGGAAATGTTTTCCTCCTCATTAAAGTAATGAATAACAAGCCACTGTACCAACTTAACTATACAAATGGAAGTTGAACCCCTGGAATTAAAATCTTAGCCCATTTGTTCTCTTCCTTTTGTAGCCTGATTCTTTTGTTGTTGTTGGCCATGGGGCTTTAACCCGGGGCCTGCGAACTGTCCCTGAGCTCTTTTGCTCAAAGTTAGTACTCTATCATATTGAGGCGAATTAACTGGTGAACAAGAAAATCCACCTAGGCACAGTTAAAGGTTAAAGGAGTTTTATTTATTTATTTATTTATTTTGTCTGTTGTGGGGTCTGAACTCTGCGTGTGAGCATTATCCCTCAGCTCTTATGCTCAAGGCTAGCACTCTACCACTTGACACTCAGTGCCACTTCCAGCTTTTTCTGCTTATGTGGTGCTGAGGAATCAAACCCAGGTCCTCATGCATGCAAGGTAAGCACTCTTCCACTGAGTCACCTTCCCAGCCCTCTTCAAAATTTATTGTTGTTATTATAAAGGTAATATACAATTATATAAGTCAGGTTAAGAGTGCATTTCTTTTTGGACAATGTCACCCCTTTACTTTCTTTCTTTTTTTTATGGTTGGTCGTGGGGTTTGAATTCTGGGTCTGAATGCTGAGGCTGAGATCTGAGGATCACAGTTCAAAGCCAGCCAGGGCAGGAAAGTCCATGAGATTCTGATCTCCAATAAACCACTTGAAAACTGGAAGTGGTGCTGTGGCTCAAGCGGTAGAGCGCTCACCTTGAGCTGAAGAGCTCAGAGTTCAAGCCCCACAACCAACCAAAAAAAAAAAAAAAAAACAACCTTTGCATAGTGCATAGTGCATAGTGCTGGCTGCTCATGCTTGTAACCTGAGCTAAATGGAAACTAAATGGAAGGCTAACATTGGAAGGATTAAGGTTTGAGGCAGCAGAGCAGAAAAGTTACAGAGACTCCTCAGCAGAATTGGATACTGTTGTGTGTACCTTTTATCTTAGCTAAACCAGAAGCCTAACATAGATGGATATACCTAAGGAGGTAGCTAGACCCTATCTAAAATATAATCACCAAATATTAGGGCTGGAGATGTGGTTCTGCTTTAAAGAGTTCTTATCTACAAAACATGAGGACTTAACTTCAAACCTAGATATTGGAATTAGTCCAAAACCTAAGAGCAATCAAGAGGAAAGAAGATAGCTTAGTAAACAAAGAATAAAAGCATCGGGAGGTATGGGCATTGGTAGCTCAGGCCTGTAATCCTAGCTACTCAGGATGCTAAGATCCGAGGATTGCAGTTCAAGGCCACCTAGGCAGGAAAGTCTATGAGACTCTTACCTCAAATTAATCACAGAAAAAGCTGGAAGTGGCACTGTGGCTAGAGTGGTAGAATGCTAGCCTTGAGCACAAAGATGATCAGGGACGGCACCCAGGACCCAAGTTCACAAGCCCCAGGACAAGCAAAAAAAAAAAAAGCATTGGGAGTAAAGCTGGACAATCAGACTGGAGTCGTAAAGATCTGGCTTCTGAGTCTTGAGTGGAACTTGTCACTGTCATGTAGTTATTTTCATCTTCTATTGTAGGTGGAACTAAAAGTATCCTGGTCTTGTGGTTCATAGTCGCTGATGTTTTCTAGTTATCTAAGGATGACTAAGTCTCTCTCTGGGAAAAGGAAGTATAAGTACTAGTGCCCTAGAGGTTTTCTGTAGCATCCAGTTTCAAGGGTTGTTTTCCTCTGAAGACTCTTCTTTTTTTTTTGGGGGGGGGAGTCCAGTCGTGGGACCTGAACTCTGGGCCTGGGCGCTGTCTCTCACTCAGCAATTTAGCTCAAGGCTAGCACTCTACCACTTGAGCCACAGCGCCACTTCCGGTGTTTTTTCTTTTTGCTTATGTGGTGCTGGGGAATCGAACCCAGGGCCTCATGCATGCAAGGAAAGTGCTCTACCACTGAACCACCTTCCCAGCCCCCGAAGACTCTTCTTTAACATGAAACAATTCAGAACATTAGCAGAATAAAAAACAGTAAAACTCTTTCTTGAGTTATAACATATCCATGTGTGTGTGTGTGTGTGTGTGTGTGTGTGTGTGTGCGTGCAGGAAGGAAACTGTAAGGTTTTATGATTTGCATCAGAAGTTATATTAAAATTTTCCCTGATTGACAAAGGCATTGCAACTTAAACTAGAAACAAATCTACTGAAAGTAGACATTTAAGTATAAAGACTTGTCATTTAGAAATCACTCAGGAAAGTCTTTTTCTTTTTTTTTAACTGACATGGTTGCCAGGCTGGACTGAACTACTTGACTTAAGCAATCTTCTTCCTGTTCTAGTCTCTTGACTAGCTGTGACTATAGGCATGCTTCTATACTTGGCCACATCAGATTTTGAGCAGGGGAAGTGTAATATAAAGATTATTAGTTAAGTAGAAGGTGGATAAATACTAAAAGGAATGAATGAGAATATTAATAGATACAGACAAAGCAGGTGAGCTGAGCACCAATGGCTCAAGCCTGTAATCCTAGGTACTCAGGAGCTGAGATCTGAGTACTGGAATTCAAATCCAGCCTGGACAGTAAAGTCTGAGACACTTGTCTCCAATTAACCTCCAAAAATCTGCAAGTGGAGATTTGGCTCAAGTAGTAGAGTACTAGCATTCAGCTGAAGAGGACAATGCCCAGGCCCAGAGTTCAGGCCCCAGGACCAAAACAAACAAACAAACAAAAACCAATTAATTGCCCACCAAGGAAGAATGAATAATAAAGGAAGTAAGGGAAAAGTGAAGAGCTCCTCTTACCTATCCTAAACCAAGGGTGAAATTCAGACCTCTTCAAAGAAAACATGTCAACTACATACACAGCTACAAAGCCGCCAATAGTGAATACAACTTTCTAGAATCTTCTGTAGAACTGGTTCTCCATGCTTATGGGGAAGAGTCAGAGTGGGTTAGTTTATAGAAATGGCCAGTAGATGCACATGAGCTGGACCTTAAAGAGACGGAGATTAGCGTGAAGGCACAGCTGGAACTCCTTTGTTAGGCTACTGTGTGGAAGAATAAAAATTGAGGGCTGGAGCCCAACCAAAAAGGGGCCTTTTGCATGTGTGCCAGGCAGTGTCACTCTAGTGCCATCTGCTGATGAACATAGCATTCCATCTACTGGCAAAAAAATGTTTAGGGTCCAGTGACTGTCTGTCTGCTCTGGATGGCTTTGAATGGTGATCTTTAGATCTCAGCCTCCTGAGTAGCTAAGACTACAGGCATGAGCCACTAGCACTGGGCTACAATTCAGCTTTTTATTGGTTGACATAGGGTCTCATGAGCTTTTTTTTGCTCAGTTTGGCCTCAAATTGCTATCGTCTCAATCTCTGTCTTACAACCATGAGCCATTTTCTCAGCTGGAATTGGACTTTCTTCTAGAGTTTATGTAAAGTTTTGGATTCAGCAGAAATAACTTCCTTTGCTACAAGGATTATTTGTTGGCAGAAGATAAAACTGTAAACTTACTAAGCAGACTATCTGATGATTTATGAAGGAATGCTTTTACAAGCAGACCAAAAGTATGAGGTTCTGAGTACAAGCTCCCATGCACACAATAAATTTAAAAAAAAGAGAGAGTAGGAAATGCTTTAAAACAAATGCATTGCTTTGCTCATCAATATAAGGCAATCCTCTAACGTACAAAACACTCCCTAAAATCATTGTTCAAGCTCTAGAATCCTAAAAACAACTTTCTCTAATTTTCCATTGTTAGATACTACCGAGGTAATTTATTTTCATGCAAAGGTATTTTACTTTTCTTCAGCAAAATTACTAAACATAACTTTGCTCAATCAACAATTTTATGATGAATATTTGAGGAACAAGATTTAGCAGAATATTTTAATTATTTATACATATTACTGACTATTCTTCCAGGAAGAGTGAGCAGTTTAAAGAAGTATCATCATTGTATGAGAGCGTTTACTTCCTTTTCTGCCAGTACTCTTTATTTTCCAGTCCATAAGTAAAAAGGGATATAACATTATTCTAGTTAATGATAGAATTATTTGCATTTATCTGATAACTAATACACTTTAGTAAAATCTAGAGATGCCATTTTTGTGAAAGTGGAAGCCTAAAACAACTACTGTATCATCACTGTTGTGAAAATTAGAATTGTGCAATCCTAGCCAGGTACTGGTGGCTTATGCATACAATCCTAGCTACTCATGAGGCTGAGATCTGAGGATCACCATTCAAGGCCAGGCAGAAAAGTCTGTGAGACTCTTCTTTCCCATTACTCACCCGAAAGCCAGAAAGCCAGAAGTGGTATTGTGGCTCAAAGTGGTAGAGCACTTTCACTGAGGGAAAAAAGTCAGGGACAGCACTTAGACCCTAAGTTCAGGCCCCACAAATGACAAAAAAAGAAAAAGACAGGGCTGGGAAGGTGGCTCAGTGGTTGAATGCTTGCCTTGCATGCATGAGGCCCTGGGTTCGATTCCTCAGCACCACATAAGCAAAAAGAAAAAAGCCGGAAGTGGTGCTGTTGCTCAAGTGGTAGAGCACTACTCTTGAGCTGAAGAGCTGAGGGACAGTGCCCAGGCCAAGAGTTCAGGCCGCATGATGGGACCCAAAAAAAAAAAAAAAACGCAAAAGGAAAAAAGAAGTGTGCCATCCTAAGAACTTAATTTAAAACTTTATGAGGGATAATTAAAACATTAATTAAAACATTTCAACTCTTTTTTTTTGTCGGCTGCAGGACTTGAACTCAGGGCTCGGGCGCTATCCTTCAGCTCTTCAGCTCAAGGAGAGTGCTCTGTCACGTAAGCCACAGTATCACTACAGGTTTTCTGGTGGTTTATTGGAGATAAGAGTCTAATGGACTTTTCTGCCTGGGCTGGCTTTGAACCACGATCCTCAGATCTCAGGGTCCTGAGTAACTAGGATTATAGGTGTGAGCCACTAGTGCCTGGCTCAGCTAAGTTTTTTAAAAGTTTGCTTCATGCAAATTATGGGCAGTAGAAAAATATAGCTCTTCCTACTTACCTGTCCTTTTTTTTTTCATTATGAGGATGGAACTTAGCGGTCCATCTAACATGATTGCTGGATTGTGTAACAATACATTTGACTGGGCACTGGTGCTCACAATGGTAATCTTGGCTACTCAGGAGGCTGAGATCTGAGGATTGTGGTTTGCAGTCAGCCCAAGCAGGAAAGTCTGTGAGACTCTTTTTTGTGTGTGTGTGAAAATACTGTACAGAGGGGTTACAATTACATGGGCAAGATAATGAGTACATTTCTTATCAAGCATTGTAGCCTCCTCCTTTGTTCCCCTTCTCATCCCTTCCTATCCTCCCCCGACCCTCCTACCCAACCCTCCCCCCCGACCAAAAGTTCGTTTTCAACATAACGACTTGTACATTGTGAGACTCTTATTTTTTCTTTTTTCTTTTTTTCTTTTTTTGCCAGTTGTGGGGCCTGAACTCTGGGCTTGGGCACTGTCCCTCAGCTCTTCAGCTCAAGGCTAGTGCTCTACCACTTGAGCTACAGTGCCACTTCCAGCTTTTCCTGCTATGTGGTGCTGAGGAATCGAACCCAGGGCCTCATGCATGCAAGGTAAGCACTTTACCACTGAGCCACCTTCTCAGCCCCATTGTGAGACTCTTATTGCTAATAAATCACCACAAAAGCTGGAAGTGAATCTGTGTCTTAGATGGTAGAGTGCAAGCATTAAGCATAAAAGCTCAGGGACAGCTCAGGCCCTGAGTTCAAACTCCAAAACTAGTTGTCTCCCCCCCCCCCAAGAAAAAAAAGAGTCTATTTAGTCTGGTAGACTGGTTTCCAAAGTGGAATGTTAAGTAGAGCCCAGAAGTTAATATTTCTGTTCTTCCAGATTCTCACTAGCAATTACTGTTGTCCATGTTCTGGATTTTGGCCATTCTGATAAGTGTGCTGTGCTGTATGTGTGTGTGTGTGTGTGTGTGTGTGTGTGTGTGTGTGTGTGTGTGTGTGTGTGTGTGTGTGTATATGCTCGTGCCAATCTTGGGGTTTGAACTGAGGCATAGGGCTAGCCCGGAGTTTTGGTTAATTGGAAATGAGTCTCACAGGCTTTTAGGCCTAGGCTGGCTTTGAACCATGATCCTTTAATGTTTGCTTTCTGGGTAACTAGGACTATAGGTATGAGCCATCTGCACCTGGCTCTTTTTAATTTGCGATTCTTTTATCCACAATTTTGTTTTGGGGAGCCCGATCATGGGGTTTGTACTCTGAGCCTGTGCGCTGCCCCTCAGCTCTTTAGCTCAAGGCTACTGCTCTAACACTTGAGCCACAGTGCCACTTCTGGCTTTTTGCTTATGTGGTGCTGAAGAATCGAACCCAGGGCCTCAGGCATGCAAGGCAAGCACTTTACCACTGATCCACTTTCCTAGCCCCTGCAATTCTTTTATGAAATATGATGTGGAACATTTTTTCATATGCTTGTTTGCCTTATCCTCTTTGATGTGTTTTAAAGCCTTTAGCCAACTTTTAAAATTGGTTTGCTTTCTTTTTATTGTTGAAATTTAAGGGTTCTTTACCGATTTTGGGTGCTTTGAGAGACTTTTACTGTTCTGTAATTGCACTCAATTTTAAAAATATCATGTATTATTGGAATGAATGATAAATATATTTGTATTGTTGAAAAAGAACAGATGTGAAGCCACTTAGCATAGAACATGGAATGTATATGTTTAATAATATTATTTGGATTTATTTTTTTTGGGGGGTCCGGTCGTGGGGCCTGAACTCTGGGCTTGGGCGCTGTCCCTCAGCTCTTCAGCTCAAGGCTAGCACTCTACCACTTGAGCCACAGCGCCACTTTCGGCATTTTTTCTTTTTGCTTATGTGGTGCTGAGGAATCGAACCTAGGGCCTCAGGCATGCAAGGCAAGCACTCTACCACTGTGCCACCTTCCCAGCCCCTCATACAGGTTTCTTAAGTAGTATGCTAACTAAAGGAGACAACAGAGAACTACCTTATAACTAAAAGAATAATATAGGTATTTTGGAATGATCTGGTTTTTAACACATTTTTTTGGGGTGGGGGTCGGTTGTGGCACTTGAATTCAGGGCATGTTCATTGTCCTTGGGCTTTTGTGCTCAAGATTAGCACACTACCACTTTGAGCCACAGCTCCACTTCTGGTTTTCTGGTGGTTAGTTTCCTACTGAGGCTGTCTTTGAACCATGATCCTGAGATCTCGGATTACAGGTGTGACCCACTAGCACTCAGCTTGATCTGATTTTTTAATTATTATTACAATTTTTAGTAAATCTAAAAGGTCATGTGAGTGGGTTTTGCATTATTTTTCCATCTGGTCTCACTCCTCTTTGTCCCCTCATGCACACAGTTTCTACTTCTTTTACAGCCTCCTGCTGTTTTTTGTGTTTATATCTGTATCTTCCATGTCTTTCTTCCAGTTTCTTTGAGTCTATAAGTGTCTTCCCTGATAAAATTGAAAGTTCTTTATAAATTCTTTGTAGGAGTTCAGGCTTGATATAAACATTTCTCTTTAGTATTCCTATTAGGTCTCTCCATGTTGGGTATATACTCTGTATTCTGTAGATACTAAATGATTGAATAAACAGATTTCAAGCTTTCACATTATATCCACCCTTCTTCCTTCCTTCCTTGTCTTTTTTTTGCCAGTCCTGGGGCTTGAACTCAGGGCCTGGGCACTGTCCCTGAGCTTCTTTTGTTCAAGGATGGCACTCTACTACTTGAGCCAGAGCACCATTTTTGGCTTTTTCTGTTTTTGTGGGACTGAGGTAGCAAACCCAGGGCTTCATGTATGCTAGGCAAGTACTCTGCCACTAAGTCACATTCCCAGCCCTGAACTAATTTTTCATTTAAAAATGTACATTTACCATTTGTTCTTGCTACACATTTTTATAATGCTATTAAAACTTACATAAGAAATTACAAAATATTATTTAGAGCTTGTAAAAAGAGCTCTATTGTTACTAGCTTTATGTATTTTTCCATTATTTTTGTAAATGTTGGAGCAGGTTAATTCTTTTTTCTTTCCTTAAGCCTCTTTCTTTTGAAGCAATTATCCTTTTTCTAGCCAAAGTATTAGGAAACAGAGACAATCTTCCTTTTAAATCTAAATGACAAAACTCAAACCAATTAAGATTTCAGAGACACAAGAATTAAGGAGGTTTTAATCTAAACTTATATTTGCATTTATGACCATTGCCTCTCCAGAGGGAGAGCTGGGGAAAGTCGACCCCTACACCTTGCTTTCAGGTTGAAGACAATCGACATGGAATAGTTTAACATAAAAGGCTTTTTTTGTGTGTTAAACGCCTTTTTGGAAAGGAGCATACAATCTTTAATCAAAATCCTGCCAATTTGCATTGTTCATTGGGGAATAGGCTTTCAAAAGCCAAGGAACAAAAGAGGATTTGGTTTTCCAATCTCCCCAAAGCAGCGGCAGATTGTGAAGCAGCTAACAAGAGAAATCAGAGTACTGTACACATTATCTAGGTGTGTGTATATGAGAGAGATCGAGATCTGTTACACACTATTTATAACAACAGGAGCATCAACAGATGCACTGAATCGACCTGCATGCTCCCAACTCCTGTTTATCTCCTCCCCACCCCAAACTGGGATACAAAGAGGATGGGAGGAGGGGACTAGAGCGAGAGAAATGCAGCCACCTATGCAGCAGCCCCCCAGAGAAGTCCCTGGAGGTCCTGCCCCCCCAGCACCGGGGTGGGGGTTGGGGCGCCCACAGGCTCGCCTGCTGGGGTAAAGGTACAGGAGCTGGGTTCTGGCTTCGGTGATGTTTACTCAGTAGGCTGGCAAAAGGGCTGAGGAGCAGGAAGCTGCGCTCCCATTAGGGTCAGGAAAGCAGGAGAGTCTCTGTGACCCGAGAACCCCCTGCGGAGTCATGGCAGTGCGAGCATGAAGGCAGGCTTGGGGAGGAGGAGAGTCTAGTGCGGGATCGCGTGTGCGCACCTTGTGCAGGTGCATCGGTGCCTCCTCCCTCTCCTTTCCCCTCCGCAGCAACAGCGCATGCGCCGGTCTAGGTGAAAGCAAAGCTGAAGCAGGTGAGCTCTCCCAATCAGAGACCGGCATTCTCCAAGTACGTATCCTGAAGCTGCCTGCACAGGGCAGCAGGAGGCGGGAAGCTAGAGGCTGGTGGCAGGTGGCAGAGCAGAGGGCAGGCCCCACGGCTGGGGGGGGGGGGGAAGTGAGACTTGGGCATAGCCTGGAAGGCCGGAGAAAGTCCTAGAAGCTGTGTGTGAGGGAAGTTCCTTCTTTCCTCAGCCCCCGGAAGTGGCTGTTGTAAACTTCACCCGCGGGGGGCGGGGTATTCCCCCTCCCTCTCCAGGCTCCTAGAGGCCCTCAGGTTCCAACAGTTT